>NC_073691.1:211535535-211570429 GCF_029784155.1 Uranotaenia lowii
TGTCATTTTTGTCATTTTTGTCATTTTTGTCATTTTTGTCATTTTTGTCATTTTTGTCATTTTTTGTCATTTTTGTCATTTTTGTCATTTTTGTCATTTTTGTCATTTTTGTCATTTTTGTCATTTTTGTCATTTTTGTCATTTTTGTCATTTTTGTCATTTTTGTCATTTTTGTCATTTTTGTCATTTTTGTCATTTTTCTCATTTTTGTCATTTTTGTCATTTTTGTCATTTTTGTCATTTTTGTCATTTTTGTCATTTTTGTCATTTTTGTCATTTTTGTCATTTTTGTAATTTTTGTCATTTTGTCATTTTTGTCATTTTTGTCATTTTTGTCATTTTTGTCATTTTTGTCATTTTTGTCATTTTTGTCATTTTTGTCATTTTTGTCATTTTTGTCATTTTTGTCATTTTTGTCATTTTTGTCATTTTTGTCATTTTTGTCATTTTTCGTCATTTTGGTCATTTTTGTCATTTTTGTCATTTTTGTCATTTTTGTCATTTTTGTCATTTTTGTCATTTTTGTCATTTTTGTCATTTTTGTCATTTTTGTCATTTTTGTCATTTTTGTCATTTTTGTCATTTTTGTCATTTTTGTCATTTTTGTCATTTTTGTCATTTTTTGTCATTTTTGTCATTTTTGTCATTTTTGTCATTTTTGTCATTTTTGTCATTTTTGTCATTTTTGTCATTTTTGTCATTTTTGTCATTTTTGTCATTTTTGTCATTTTTGTCATTTTTGTCATTTTTGTCATTTTTGTCATTTTTGTCATTTTTGTCATTTTTGTCATTTTTGTCATTTTTGTCATTTTTGTCATTTTTGTCATTTTTGTCATTTTTGTCATTTTTGTCATTTTTGTCATTTTTGTCATTTTTGTCATTTTTGTCATTTTTGTCATTTTTGTCATTTTTGTCATTTTTGTCATTTTCGTCATTTTTGTCATTTTTGTAATTTTTGTAATTTTTGTCATTTTTGTAATTTTTGTAATTTTTGTAATTTTGTAATTTTTGTCATTTTTGTCATTTTTGTCATTTTGTCATTTTTGTCATTTTTGTCATTTTTGTCATTTTTGTCATTTTTGTCATTTTTGTCATTTTGTCATTTTTGTCATTTTTGTCATTTTTGTCATTTTTGTCATTTTTGTCATTTTTGTCATTTTTTTTCATTTTTGTCATTTTTGTCATTTTTGTCATTTTTGTCATTTTGGTCATTTTTGTAAATTTTGTAATTTTTGTAATTTTTGTCATTTTTGTCATTTTTGTCATTTTTGTCATTTTTGTCATTTTTGTCATTTTTGTCATTTTTGTCATTTTTGTCATTTTTGTCATTTTTGTCATTTTTGTCATTTTTGTCATTTTGGTCATTTTTGTCATTTTTGTCATTTTAGTTGTTTTTTGTCATTTTTGTCATTTTTGTCATTTTTGTCATTTTTGTCATTTTTGTCATTTTTGTCATTTTTGTCATTTTTGTCATTTTTGTCATTTTTGTCATTTTTGTCATTTTTGTCATTTTTGTCATTTTTGTCATTTTTGTCATTTTTTGTCATTTTTGTCATTTTTGTCATTTTTGTCATTTTTGTCATTTTTGTCATTTTTGTCATTTTTGTCATTTTTGTCATTTTTGTCATTTTTGTCATTTTTGTCATTTTGTCATTTTTGTCATTTTTGTCATTTTTGTCATTTTTTGTCATTTTGCATTTTGTCATTTTTGTCATTTTTGTCATTTTGTCATTTTTTGTCATTTTTGTCATTTTTGTCATTTTTGTCATTTTTGTCATTTTTGTCATTTTTGTCATTTTGTCATTTTTGTCATTTTTGTCATTTTTGTCATTTTTGTCATTTTTGTCATTTTTGTCATTTTTGTCATTTTTGTCATTTTTGTCATTTTGTCATTTTTGTCATTTTTGTCATTTTTGTCATTTTTGTCATTTTGTCATTTTGTCATTTTTGTCATTTTTGTCATTTTTGTCATTTTTGTCATTTTTGTCATTTTTGTCATTTTTGTCATTTTTGTCATTTTTGTCATTTTTGTCATTTTTGTCATTTTTGTCATTTTTGTCATTTTTGTCATTTTTGTCATTTTTGTCATTTTTGTCATTTTTGTCATTTTTGTCATTTTTGTCATTTTTGTCATTTTTGTCATTTTTGTCATTTTTGTCATTTTTGTCATTTTTGTCATTTTTGTCATTTTTGTCATTTTTTGTCATTTTTGTCATTTTTGTCATTTTTGTCATTTTTGTCATTTTTGTCATTTTTGTCATTTTGTCATTTTTGTCATTTTTGTCATTTTTGTCATTTTTGTCATTTTGTCATTTTTGTCATTTTTGTCATTTTTGTCATTTTTGTCATTTTTGTCATTTTTGTCATTTTTGTCATTTTTGTCATTTTTGTCATTTTTGTCATTTTTGTCATTTTTGTCATTTTTGTCATTTTTGTCATTTTTGTCATTTTTGTAATTTTTGTGATTTTTGTCATTTTTTGTCATTTTTGTCATTTTTGTGATTTTTTTCATTTTTGTCATTTTTGTCTTTTTGTGCCATTTTTGTCGTTTTTGTCATTTTTGTCATTTTTGTCATTTTTGTCATTTTTGTCATTTTTGTGTCATTTTTGTCATTTTTGTCATTTTTGTCATTTTTGTCATTTTTGTCATTTTTGTCATTTTTGTCATTTTTGTCATTTTTGTCATTTTTGTCATTTTTGTCATTTTTGTCATTTTTGTCATTTTTGTCATTTTTGTCATTTTTGTCATTTTTGTCATTTTTGTCATTTTTGTCATTTTTGTCATTTTTGTCATTTTTGTCATTTTTGTCATTTTTGTCATTTTTGTCATTTTTGTGTCATTTTGTCATTTTTGTCATTTTTGTCATTTTTGTCATTTTTGTCATTTTGTCATTTTTGTCATTTTTGTCATTTTTGTCATTTTTGTCATTTTTGTCATTTTTGTCATTTTGTCATTTTTGTCATTTTTGTCATTTTTGTCATTTTTGTCATTTTTGTCATTTTTGTCATTTTTGTCATTTTTTGTCATTTTTGTCATTTTTGTCATTTTTGTCATTTTTGTCATTTTTGTCATTTTTGTCATTTTTGTCATTTTTGTCATTTTTGTCATTTTTGTCATTTTTGTCATTTTTTTGTCATTTTTGTCATTTTTGTCATTTTTGTCATTTTTGTCATTTTTGTCATTTTTGTCATTTTTTTGTCATTTTTGTCATTTTTGTCATTTTTGTCATTTTTGTCATTTTTGTC
This sequence comes from Uranotaenia lowii, assembly GCF_029784155.1. Taxonomy (NCBI): domain Eukaryota; kingdom Metazoa; phylum Arthropoda; class Insecta; order Diptera; family Culicidae; genus Uranotaenia; species Uranotaenia lowii. Next base: position 211,538,782 of record NC_073691.1, read on the forward strand.
ATTTTTGTCATTTTTGTCATTTTTGTCATTTTTGTCATTTTTGTCATTTTTGTCATTTTTGTCATTTTTGTCATTTTTGTCATTTTTGTCATTTTTGTCATTTTTGTCATTTTTGTCATTTTTGTCATTTTTGTCATTTTTGTCATTTTTGTCATTTTTGTCATTTTTGTCATTTTTGTCATTTTTGTCATTTTTGTCATTTTGTCATTTTTGTCATTTTTGTCATTTTTGTCATTTTTGTCATTTTTGTCATTTTTGTCATTTTGTCATTTTTGTCATTTTTGTCATTTTTGTCATTTTTGTCATTTTTGTCATTTTTGTCATTTTTGTCATTTTGGAATTTTTGTCATTTTTGTCATTTTTGTCGTTTTTGTCATTTTTGTCATTTTTGTCATTTTTGTCATTTTTGTCATTTTTGTCATTTTTGTCATTTTTGTCATTTTTGTCATTTTTGTCATTTTTGTCATTTTTGTCATTTTTGTCATTTTTGTCATTTTTGTCATTTTTGTCATTTTTGTCATTTTTGTCATTTTTGTCATTTTTGTCATTTTTGTCATTTTTGTCATTTTTGTCATTTTTGTCATTTTTGTCATTTTTGTCATTTTTGTCATTTTTGTCATTTTTGTCATTTTTGTCATTTTTGTCATTTTTGTCATTTTTGTCATTTTTGTCATTTTTGTCATTTTTGTCATTTTTGTCATTTTTGTCATTTTTGTCATTTTTGTCATTTTTGTCATTTTTGTCATTTTTGTCATTTTTGTCATTTTTGTCATTTTTGTCATTTTTGTCATTTTTGTCATTTTTGTCATTTTTGTCATTTTTGTCATTTTTGTCATTTTTGTCATTTTTGTCATTTTTGTCATTTTTGTCATTTTTGTCATTTTGTCATTTTTGTCATTTTTGTCATTTTTGTCATTTTTGTCATTTTTGTCATTTTTGTCATTTTTGTCATTTTTGTCATTTTTGTCATTTTTGTCATTTTTGTCATTTTTGTCATTTTTGTCATTTTTGTCATTTTTGTCATTTTTGTCATTTTTGTCATTTTTGTCATTTTTGTCATTTTTGTCATTTTTGTCATTTTTGTCATTTTTGTCATTTTTGTCATTTTTGTCATTTTTGTCATTTTTGTCATTTTTGTCATTTTTGTCATTTTTTGTCATTTTTGTCATTTTTGTCATTTTTGTCATTTTTGTCCATTTTTGCATTTTTGTCATTTTTGTCATTTTTGTCATTTTTGTCATTTTTGTCATTTTTGTCATTTTTGTCATTTTTGTCATGTTTGTCATTTTTGTCATTTTTGTCATTTTTGTCATTTTTGTCATTTTTGTCATTTTTGTCATTTTTGTCATTTTTGTCATTTTTGTCATTTTTGTCATTTTTGTCATTTTTGTCATTTTTGTCATTTTTGTCATTTTTGTCATTTTTGTCATTTTTGTCATTTTTGTCATTTTTTGTCATTTTTGTCATTTTTGTCATTTTTGTCATTTTTGTCATTTTTGTCATTTTTGTCATTTTTGTCATTTTTGTCATTTTGTCATTTTTGTCATTTTTGTCATTTTTGTCATTTTTGTCATTTTTGTCATTTTTGTCATTTTTGTCATTTTTGTCATTTTTGTCATTTTTGTCATTTTTGTCATTTTTGTCATTTTGTCATTTTTGTCATTTTTGTCATTTTTGTCATTTTTGTCATTTTTGTCATTTTTGTCATTTTGTCATTTTTGTCATTTTTGTCATTTTGTCATTTTTGTCATTTTTGTCATTTTTGTCATTTTTGTCATTTTGTCATTTTTGTCATTTTTGTCATTTTTGTCATTTTTGTCATTTTTGTCATTTTTGTCATTTTTGTCATTTTTGTCATTTTTGTCATTTTTGTCATTTTTGTCATTTTTGTCATTTTTGTCATTTTTGTCATTTTTTGTCATTTTTGTCATTTTTGTCATTTTTGTCATTTTTGTCATTTTGTCATTTTTGTCATTTTTGTCATTTTTGTCATTTTTGTCATTTTTGTCATTTTTGTCATTTTTGTCATTTTTGTCATTTTTGTCATTTTTGTCATTTTTGTCATTTTTGTCATTTTTGTCATTTTTGTCATTTTTGTCATTTTTGTCATTTTTGTCATTTTTGTCATTTTTTGTCATTTTTGTCATTTTTGTCATTTTTGTCATTTTTGTCATTTTTGTCATTTTTGTCATTTTTGTCATTTTTGTCATTTTTGTCATTTTTGTCATTTTTGTCATTTTGTCATTTTTGTCATTTTTGTCATTTTTGTCATTTTTGTCATTTTTGTCATTTTTGTCATTTTTGTCATTTTTTGTCATTTTTGTCATTTTTGTCATTTTTGTCATTTTTGTCATTTTTGTCATTTTTGTCATTTTGTCATTTTTGTCATTTTTGTCATTTTTGTCATTTTTGTCATTTTTTGTCATTTTTGTCATTTTTGTCATTTTTGTCATTTTTGTCATTTTTGTCATTTTTGTCATTTTTGTCATTTTTGTCATTTTTGTCATTTTTGTCATTTTTGTCATTTTTGTCATTTTGTCATTTTTGTCATTTTTGTCATTTTTGTCATTTTTGTCATTTTTGTCATTTTTGTCATTTTTGTCATTTTTGTCATTTTTGTCATTTTTGTCATTTTTGTCATTTTTGTCATTTTTGTCATTTTTGTCATTTTTGTCATTTTTGTCATTTTTGTCATTTTTGTCATTTTTGTCATTTTTGTCATTTTTGTCATTTTTTGTCATTTTTGTCATTTTTGTCATTTTTGTCATTTTGTCATTTTTGTCATTTTTTTGTCATTTTTGTCATTTTTGTCATTTTTGTCATTTTTGTCATTTTTGTCATTTTTGTCATTTTTGTCATTTTTGTCATTTTTGTCATTTTTGTCATTTTTGTCATTTTTTGTCATTTTTGTCATTTTTGTCATTTTGTCATTTTTGTCATTTTTGTCATTTTTGTCATTTTGTCATTTTTGTCATTTTTGTCATTTTTGTCATTTTTGTCATTTTTGTCATTTTTGTCATTTTTGTCATTTTTGTCATTTTTGTCATTTTTGTCATTTTTGTCATTTTTGTCATTTTTGTCATTTTTGTCATTTTTGTCATTTTTTGTCATTTTTGTCATTTTTGTCATTTTTGTCATTTTTGTCATTTTTGTCATTTTTGTCATTTTTGTCATTTTTGTCATTTTGTCATTTTTGTCATTTTTGTCATTTTTGTCATTTTTGTCATTTTTGTTTGTCATTTTTGTCATTTTTGTCATTTTTTTGTCATTTTTGTCATTTTTGTCATTTTTGTCATTTTTGTCATTTTTGTCATTTTTGTCATTTTTGTCATTTTTGTCATTTTGGCATTTTTGTCATTTTTGTCACTTTTGGCATTTTTGCCATTTTTGCCATTTTTGCCATTTTTGCCATTTTTGTCATTTTTGTCATTTTTGTCATTTTTGTCATTTTTGTCATTTTTGTCATTTTTGTCATTTTTGGCATTTTTGTCATTTTTGTCTTGTCATTTTTGTCATTTTTGTCATTTTTGTCATTTTTGTCATTTTTGTCATTTTTGTCATTTTTGTCATTTTGTCATTTTTGTCATTTTTGTCATTTTTGTCATTTTTGTCATTTTTGTCATTTTTGTCATTTTTGTCATTTTTGTCATTTTTGTCATTTTTGTCATTTTTGTCATTTTTTGTCATTTTTGTCATTTTTTGTCATTTTTGTCATTTTTGTCATTTTGTCATTTTTGTCATTTTTGTCATTTTTGTCATTTTTGTCATTTTTGTCATTTTTGTCATTTTTGTCATTTTGTCATTTTTGTCATTTTTGTCATTTTTGTCATTTTTGTCATTTTTGTCATTTTTGTCATTTTTGTCATTTTTGTCATTTTTGTCATTTTTGTCATTTTTGTCATTTTTGTCATTTTTGTCATTTTTGTCATTTTTGTCATTTTTGTCATTTTTGTCATTTTGTCATTTTTGTCATTTTTGTCATTTTTGTCATTTTTGTCATTTTTGTCATTTTGTCATTTTTGTCATTTTTGTCATTTTTGTCATTTTTGTCATTTTTGTCATTTTTGTCATTTTTGTCATTTTTGTCACTTTTGGCATTTTTGCCATTTTGCGATTTTTGTCATTTTTGTCATTTTTGTCATTTTTGTCATTTTTGTCATTTTTGTCATTTTTGTCATTTTTGTCATTTTGTCATTTTTGTCATTTTTGTCATTTTTGTCATTTTTTGTCATTTTTGTCATTTTTGTCATTTTTTGTCATTTTTGTCATTTTTGTCATTTTTGTCATTTTTGTCATTTTTGTCATTTTTGTCATTTTTGTCATTTTTGTCATTTTTGTCATTTTTGTCATTTTTGTCATTTTTGTCATTTTTGTCATTTTTGTCATTTTTGTCATTTTTGTCATTTTTGTCATTTTTGTCATTTTTGTCATTTTTGTCATTTTTGTCATTTTTGTCATTTTTGTCATTTTTGTCATTTTTGTCATTTTTGTCATTTTTGTCATTTTGTCATTTTTGTCATTTTTGTCATTTTTGTCATTTTTGTCATTTTTGTCATTTTTGCATTTTTGTCATTTTTGTCATTTTTGTCATTTTTGTCATTTTTGTCATTTTTGTCATTTTTGTCATTTTTGTCATTTTTGTCATTTTTGTCATTTTTGTCATTTTTGTCATTTTTGTCATTTTTGTCATTTTTGTCATTTTTGTCATTTTTGTCATTTTGTCATTTTGTCATTTTTGTCATTTTTGTCATTTTTGTCATTTTTGTCATTTTTGTCATTTTTGTCATTTTTGTCATTTTTGTCATTTTTGTCATTTTTGTCATTTTTGTCATTTTTGTCATTTTTTGTCATTTTTGTCATTTTTGTCATTTTTGTCATTTTTGTCATTTTTGTCATTTTTGTCATTTTTGTCATTTTTGTCATTTTTGTCATTTTTGTCATTTTTGTCATTTTTGTCATTTTTGTCATTTTTGTCATTTTTGTCATTTTTGTCATTTTTGTCATTTTTGTCATTTTTGTCATTTTTGTCATTTTTGTCATTTTTGTCATTTTTTGTCATTTTTGTCATTTTTGTCATTTTTGTCATTTTTGTCATTTTTGTCATTTTTGTCATTTTTGTCATTTTTGTCATTTTTGTCATTTTTGTCATTTTTGTCATTTTTGTCATTTTTGTCATTTTTGTCATTTTTGTCATTTTTGTCATTTTTGTCATTTTTGTCATTTTTGTCATTTTTGTCATTTTTGTCATTTTTGTCATTTTTGTCATTTTTGTCATTTTTGTCATTTTTGTCATTTTTGTGTCATTTTTGTCATTTTTGTCATTTTTGTCATTTTTGTCATTTTTGTCATTTTTGTCATTTTTGTCATTTTTGTCATTTTTGTCATTTTTGTCATTTTTGTCATTTTTGTCATTTTTGTCATTTTTGTCATTTTTGTCATTTTTGTCATTTTTGTCATTTTTGTCATTTTTGTCATTTTTGTCATTTTTGTCATTTTTGTCATTTTTGTCATTTTGTCATTTTTGTCATTTTTGTCATTTTTGTCATTTTTGTCATTTTTGTCATTTTTGTCATTTTTGTCATTTTTGTCATTTTTTGTCATTTTTGTCATTTTTGTGCATTTTTTGCCATTTTTGTCATTTTTGTCATTTTTGTCATTTTTGTCATTTTTGTCATTTTTTGTCATTTTTGTCATTTTTGTCATTTTTGTCATTTTTGTCATTTTTTGTCATTTTTGTCATTTTTGTCATTTTTGTCATTTTTGTCATTTTTGTCATTTTTGTCATTTTTGTCATTTTTGTCATTTTTGTCATTTTTGTCATTTTTGTCATTTTTGTCATTTTTGTCATTTTTGTCATTTTTGTCATTTTTGTCATTTTTGTCATTTTGTCATTTCTTTTGTCATTTTTTCATTTTTGTCATTTTTGTCATTTTTGTCATTTTTGTCATTTTTGTCATTTTTGTCATTTTTGTCATTTTTGTCATTTTTGTCATTTTTGTCATTTTTGTCATTTTTGTCATTTTTGTCATTTTTGTCATTTTTGTCATTTTTGTCATTTTTGTCATTTTTGTCATTTTTGTCATTTTTGTCATTTTTGTCATTTTTGTCATTTTTGTCATTTTTGTCATTTTTGTCATTTTTGTCATTTTTTGTCATTTTTGTCATTTTTGTCATTTTTGTCATTTTTGTCATTTTTGTCATTTTTGTCATTTTTTGTCATTTTTGTCATTTTTGTCATTTTTGTCATTTTTGTCATTTTTGTCATTTTTGTCATTTTTGTCATTTTTGTCATTTTTGTCATTTTTGTCATTTTTGTCATTTTTGTCATTTTTGTCATTTTTGTCATTTTTGTCATTTTTGTCATTTTTGTCATTTTTGTCATTTTTGTCATTTTTGTCATTTTTGTCATTTTTGTCATTTTTGTCATTTTTGTCATTTTTGTCATTTTTGTCATTTTTGTCATTTTTGTCATTTTGTCATTTTTGTCATTTTTGTCATTTTTGTCATTTTTGTCATTTTTGTCATTTTTGTCATTTTTGTCATTTTTGTCATTTTTGTCATTTTTGTCATTTTTGTCATTTTTGTCATTTTTGTCATTTTTGTCATTTTTGTCATTTTTGTCATTTTTGTCATTTTTGTCATTTTTGTCATTTTTGTCATTTTTGTCATTTTTGTCATTTTTGTCATTTTTGTCATTTTTGTCATTTTTGTCATTTTTGTCATTTTTGTCATTTTTGTCATTTTTGTCATTTTTGTCATTTTTGTCATTTTTGTCATTTTTGTCATTTTTGTCATTTTTGTCATTTTTGTCATTTTTGTCATTTTTGTCATTTTTGTCATTTTTGTCATTTTTGTCATTTTTGTCATTTTTGTCATTTTTGTCATTTTTGTCATTTTTGTCATTTTTGTCATTTTGTCATTTTTGTCATTTTTGTCATTTTTGTCATTTTTGTCATTTTTGTCATTTTTGTCATTTTTGTCATTTTTGTCATTTTTGTCATTTTTGTCATTTTTGTCATTTTTGTCATTTTTGTCATTTTTGTCATTTTTGTCATTTTTGTCATTTTGTCATTTTTGTCATTTTTGTCATTTTTGTCATTTTTGTCATTTTTGTCATTTTTGTCATTTTTGTCATTTTTGTCATTTTTGTCATTTTTGTCATTTTTGTCATTTTTGTCATTTTGTCATTTTTGTCATTTTTGTCATTTTTGTCATTTTTGTCATTTTTGTCATTTTTGTCATTTTTGTCATTTTGTCATTTTGTCATTTTTGTCATTTTTGTCATTTTTGTCATTTTTGTCATTTTTGTCATTTTTGTCATTTTTGTCATTTTTGTCATTTTTGTCATTTTGGTCATTTTTGTCATTTTTGTCATTTTTGTCATTTTTGTCATTTTTGTCATTTTTGTCATTTTTGTCATTTTTGTCATTTTTGTCATTTTTGTCATTTTTTATCATTTCTATCATTTTTGTCATTTTTGTCATTTTTGTCATTTTTGTCATTTTTGTCATTTTTGTCATTTTTGTCATTTTTGTCATTTTTGTCATTTTTGTTATTTTGTAATTTTGTCATCCCTTAGGCTTTGTTTGTGATTTTTCAAAATTTTAAAACATTTTTGGTAGTTGTTTTTTTGAGTTTTTGTTTGTTGTATACACCTCTAACTTCGCACAAAATTTGATATCCTTCATTTGTTTCACGACTCATATTTTCTTTTTCAAAGATATGTTGTTTGAATTATCACTGTTCATTGGTATGGATTTTCAAAACAGCATCAGCATAGAAAAAATCGAAAAGCTTCTGTTTCACTTTGTGCAGGGAGATAAAACAGCAGCAGAAATAGTAGTGCAGCGAAATAAAACATCAGTGCTTCAAACAAATAAACAGAGACAGAGGAAAAAAAACAAATATGGAAAAACAAGAATTGCACCCCCACACACATACGCTTATATGGGGTAAGTGGTGACAATTTCCATCTGTCATGCATACCTCTCGCTGGTGATGTTGATGGTGGCACACAGACGCGCAGAGGGCGATGAACGAAATGAGCAGGGCAAAGCCCCACAGCCAGATGCCGTTTTGGATCGTTTGGATGAGATGGTGTTTTTTGGATGATTTCGGGTGGGCAAAACGAGCAGAACGAGCGTAGAATAGAAAGGCACAGCGGCGGTCGCAAATAAACAGATTCACACCAACACATATACGCAGATAGGCACACGTACAACACCCAGACAAACACACACAACACCAAAACAGGACCAAAAACATGGAGATCGAGTGACAACAATGGGAATTGTTAATAAGCGATGTTGTAGACGTTGTTGGTTTTTTTTTTAATTTTTTTTTGGGATAGTTGTAGTTGTTGATGTTTTTGAGTTGTTGTGATATTTTGGCAGATGAACGGAAATTTCGTGTTGATCGTAATTTTTCGGTTCGTTAATATTGTATGATAGAAAGTCGGATGTGATGTTTTGATGAACGATTATTCAGATACCGTTGCAGTATGGAGACAACACGTCGGAGTCAAGTCAAGTGTGATATGAAAAGAAACAAAAATAATTGTCAGAATGGCACCCTCCTTCAATGTTTTACGCTTTAATTCATTTAAACAAACAATAATGACTAGGTACTATTTAGTGGGGTTGATCGATTTCAATCTTTTAAGCTCCCATTATTCGTAATTCGGATAAAGTTTTAAGACCCTTTCAGCACAACGCATAATCATCAAGCGCAAGAGTGCGATTTACGGTTTCATGAAAACGAATGCCATCAAGTGACTATTCAATTAACGAGAATGCTGAAAGTAATTTAAAGTAGAATGGATTTTTTTCGGTCCATTCCCGTGCTGTGCTATACGTATTGGACTGACTGGATGCTAGGAAAGGGGGGATGACAACTGTTGCTGGAAGTTTTGCATTCCCCCCACTAGCTTCGGGAGTTTGCTCTAGCAAATCTCGCGAAAATGCAATCAGCACCAGAAGTGGGATGTCGAGTGCAGCGAGAGTTCGGTCGTAATTCCCGCTGAAGGGGTTGTTGTATTGACAATCGTGAAAGCACGAGAAAAAAACAGCTCGTAGAAAAAAATGGTAGCAAGCGAGAATGATTCCCCACCAACGTCAATCATTTGTTCTCGCTGGAGAGAGTGTGAGTCGTGATTTATTTTTTAATGATTCAACCATAACGTGACTCATTCACTTGAATGATTTAAGAGATGGAACTTTTTAGTTTGTGGCTTGGAGAGATCAAGGATTACACCCTTCGTGATACATGCAAGTGTCGTTTCTATTCTATTTTACAACTTTTTTTGTGAACAAAATTTTCTCTGTTAAGATTTAAATTGCCATTATAAAAAGCAGCGTTTGATTGAAATTATTACGGTAATTTAATCAACCATATCACAAGGACAATGATTGTATAATTCCAAGTGTTGGATGACTCTGTTATAAAAATATCTTCCATAAAAACCAATAAACCAAACAACAGGCAATAATCACTCACAATTGAAGTGCATCATATATTCTCTCGCGAAAACACATCAACTTAAAATCATAAAAAAATGTACAAAACTGTCAAACAGTAAAATCAACAATCCGGTTGATGCATTTAATAATGCCGTCTGTTGGCTGACACACACCCAGGCAAACTGAGGGAGCCACACAGTTGAGACAAAGCTCCTAGCGCTCGAAATTTGCCATCAATTTTATTTGATAGCTCTTCAGCAAATTTCTTCAACAAAAGAGGGGTTAGAAAACATGGGGGTTGGGTCACATTTTGTAGCACCGTAACCGCCACCCACCTTCAACCTTAGAAAAAAAGGACATCTAACGTGTAGCAAAAAAAAAACGAATCCCAAGCAAAGTAATTCAGTTTTGTTTAACGTCTATATTGTGTTTTAGCTCCGAACCGCAGTAAAAGAAACGACCAAATAACAATACACAATTGTGACGAAGCGAGAAAACGACGCATACATTAAACAGTCGTATTCACATCGAGGGGGTGGAGAGGAGTTGGCACATGAGCTTCCACATAAAGACAGAAAGGGCAGAAATAGCTTGAGCACCGTGGAAACGCTTCGCCAAACGGGTGTCCTCAATTTTGTACCGTACCACATTTGGATATTATTTTTGGTTGTAGTTTTGAACATTTCAACCATTTTTGCCTAAATTCGTTAAGTCATTTTTGAATTTTTCAAACTCTGGGGACTGAAAAGCTAAGTTTTTATTTAAAACTCATCCACGATTTTTTGCAGAATTTTTAAGTAACGTTTACATGAGTAAATTTGAATTTTCATGTTTGTGTGGAAAAATTTAATATTTTGTACTGAAAAATAAATATCATTTTTTTTTATTTTTCAGTGATATCAATCTGCTACTGGTTTTGTGCCAATTTATAAATTTTAAAAAGGAAATTTTTCAGTGGACAACTTTTTTGAAGACCGTAACTCATATTTACTTATAAGAAAAAAAGTTTTAAACTGTTGAATAGGTTTTTGGCATTGAAAAACAATAAATTCAAATAACATCACTGCTGGTTGCCTAGTAAGGTATTGCATGACTTCTTTTCATGCAATACTTCGCGAGGCAACAGAGATTTTAATTTTTTCCAGCAATGTTTAAATTTTAATTTTTGTTTAACCACCCCCCCCCCCCCCCTGTGGGTTGAATAGGGGCAGTTGCTTTTTTTATTGCATGGCCATGCAAACAGGGGCGGGGGATATAGACGTACAACCCCCATGGAGATATTCCCAAATAAAAATTTTAGTTCATGAAATGAATTTTCCACAAAAGTAGGAAATTACTGATACAAGAAAGGTGTTACTATCCCTTGAATTAATTTAAAAAAAATCTTAAATAAAAAATGTATGTGGATCATCTGCAGAAACAAAACATTCTTCAAAAAACCAATTCCATAATTTCATAATATTATAAATTATGCCTAACATTCAAATTCAAATAACTTCCTTCTGAAATGTTAAAAAGCTCATCTTTTTCTTAAGATTGATTTTTTTCAGCATTGATATCGAAGTAATTATACCAAATTTAAAAGTATGCTTTCCAAATTCCAAACTTTTTGATTAGAAAACAAAATGTTTATGAATAGTCAAATTTAAAGTCGTCCAATAAATATAAGTTATGGAAGATAATTATTAGAAATATGTTATTTAAAATGAAAATTTGTTTAAGGTACTTAATTATGCTGCTATTTCGAATCTTTCATGATTTTGGAATATATCTATGAAAAGTACGAAAAATGATTCGAAGTAGCAACTTTGAGCGTTAAGTCTAAAGTTGTTTTTTCTCAATTAGTATATTCTCTGTACTTTCAATGTTTAGTACCATGTCTAGTTTTTTTTCTTTTTATCTTCTTGCTTCTTATTACCGAACTGAACTCGATTTCACAAGGTAACAAAATTCAGTGTTTGCAAACGATTTAAAAGCTTATTTTAAATAACTTCAGAGCACTGATTCCAAACATGTGAATAGTTTTTTTTTCTTTCTGTTCATGTTTTTGAGATTGAAATATGTTTAAATTCCTTAGAAAAAATTGTGAACATCAAAAAGATTTTTAAAAATGAATTTCTTAAACAACTATAATTTATCTCGAATAAAATTTGTTTGTTTTATGATGAATATTCATTCATTTCTGATATTTAATAACAATTCTGAATATTTTTATAAATTGTTGATTGAACATCTGATTTTTTTTTAGATTCAATATTTGGATTAAAACTTGGGGTTTTTTTTTTAACAAAAAATTATTCAAAACTTCGATGAACTTTGTATGTATAATGTTTTGCATGTTTATGCTCTGAATTTTATGTATTAAGTTTTGATTTTGAAACTATTAATTTTGAATTCATTTTCTGGTGTTCCCAAAGTATTGGGATTAGATTAGCCTTAAACGAAAAGCAATTTTATAGCTAAAGTAAAACTTTTCTTTTTAAATATTTAAAATGAATTGCCAAAAATAACTATTGTTTTGAAGAATTCAATCTTTGTTCATATTAGTAATTTGAATTGAGATTTTTTTTTTCAATTATCTCATTACATTGTTTTTTTTTTTAATTTTTTGTGTGATTGCTAGGAAGATGATTTTGGGAAATTTTCTTTTTCATAGAGCTTTTATGATAGTCTTATTATTGCTCAATAAATATGAATTTCAAAACAACAACCCCCCCCCCCCCCTTCTTGGGCAAGTCCTTAGCGCGGGCCTGTTTATTGAAAAATTCACGTGCTTGTAATCTATTAAATTTTTAAAAATGACGTTGATTTTAGCTACCATAACTTAAACGCAAATCAATGAATAGTTTTTCGCTTGTTAGATATTTTAATGATTTTTCAAATCCCCTAAAATTACCTTTTTTCATCATCCACACTTTATTCGAAAAATTGTTTATGGTGGTGCCTAACTCCAGGGGCAAAAACGCAAATAAAATTAAGATTTTTGTATCTAGACTTCCTGCGAAAGTTGAAAGCAGTATATTGCTAGGATCTTCTTAACAGGTTAATTTCTTCAGTTCTAAAATATTTTTCACAATCATGTCCCGATTAACTTCACGATTAGTGGCCGGAATAATGCTTTGTTAAAATGTGTCTCCGTTTGAAGCAGTTTGAAAGAATTGTCTTACCTTTTTCGCCGAAATTATGTTGAAAGAATTCTTCACCATATATTAAACTTGTAGATCACAAGAAATGTCTCATCTCTGAAGTGATACCGAACAACACTTGTAATGGTTCGAAATTGGACGGTTTTTAATACTTCAAGTTATATTTTTTTTTTTAGTTTAAACTAGCAACATAAAGCAAACTGAAATTGTGGGGAATTGTGTGCCACCAAACCCAAAATGATCAAATAACATTTAATCTTTATGAGTCGACACAAAACTGTAATTTCATATCATACATCGAAACCCGGATCAGAAAGGCCCGATTTGCATTTGCTTAACCTCTGGCGCTCACGTCAGATATCTCTACGAACAAATATTTGAATCTTCAAAACGAACATCAAATCCATGGCCTGGCAACAGGATTTCAAACGTGGAACTACATCACCGGTGTCATCAAAAGGCGCTAGATATCGAGATTCAAGAACTTAAGTGGAGATGGATTAGGCACACGCAGCAAAGAGATGAGAACGATAAGGCTTTCTGAGGAATCCGATTTTAAAACGGTTTTGTCCATTCTTTTCCTCGCATCTATAACATAAAAAATTTTGGCTTACAAGATTCTATCACACACGAGGTGCTTGAAAACTAATTAGGTACCACCTTTTCGTTCGAAAATCCCCAGTGGGAAATGGTTTGCATTTTTTCGAGTACATTCCATGTTTCAAATTTTTGAATTCTTGTTTGAAATACTTCTCACTTTTGCCAAGATTTACTAAATAATACCCTTATGATTTTAGCTGGCTGAGGATAAAATCTTCAAAATTTTCCTCGGTTGGATTAGAATTATGAAATGCTGGGGATGTAAGTACTTTTAGAATATGTTTTTTGTTACGTTCTCAAGCAGTTCATGATTGGCGTGAACAATTTGATATTTTTTTCATATCTTTATGAATTTATCTATATTTCGAAATCATGTCAACAATTCCAAGTTAGAATTGTTCGATTTTCAGGAAAATATTGATTTCCTAGAACGATTCAGATGAACAGAGTATCAGAGCCGGGAAAATCCTGGCAAAAACGAATTTAAAATTTTGATCTTAAAATCTTGGAAAATTTGAGCAAAACCCATGAATGAATAATTGATTAACAGTAACACCTGAAACATTTGAACACCAGCAGATTTTGAATAAAAAAAATGCTTTCAAAATGCATTTTTTCTATTTCGATAAAATTTGTTAAAAAATTTCGTTCTTGGAGTCAAAAATTAAAAAAAAACTCAATTTATGTTTTTGATTTGGTTTTGTAAATAAGAAGAAAAAATTTGGGAAAAACTGAGCTTTTTCCACGAAACCTGGACAATTTGCCAACAGTTGACCTTTTCTATATTTTGTATAAAATATTCGGGCAAGTCCAGGTAGAACCGGCAATCTGATAAGCTTTTTTAGATGGCACTGTTTGACATGAAATCTAAATTCAAAATTGGATCTTTGTATCTTGGTCCAATGAGAAAAAGAATCCAAAAGATCGAAAGATCATCATGCTAAACAATCGATCAAAAAAAATCGAAAATTTGAGCATAAATTTGAGGACATGCGGAGGTATCCACGTTCATTTTTTGTTGAAGGAATAGGCAAAAAATCGTAAAGCTTTAAAATTAGCTTTCCATGTTATGAAAACTCCACAAGCAAAACTGTGAAAAATATTAATCAAGAGACTCAAACCGTAACGCACTTCTATCAGTTAAAAAGAATAAAAATCTTTTTATTTTAACAAAATACCTTTGAGACTTTGGGACTTTGTAGGGTTTTCACATAAAACCGTCAGATATCAACAACGGTACCAACGGTAGTTCAAGTTTGCCAATGGTTTTAAATAATTCATTAAATATACTTTTTTCCTCAAATTCGTGACTCTTTTGCAAAACTGTTTCATTTTTTACTGCTAGGACTATCTGTCAAACGAAGATAATTTTTTACCTATATCGAACGCGACACCCTTTCAGCATTTCATTGATAGATGATGACCGCCCTAGCTGCTAAGGCTATATCAGCGCTAGACGTGTTGTAACTTCATGTACCTCCATACACACACACACGAAGTAAGCAAAGTTGCTGAAATCACAGAAAAATCTATGATTTAACAGAATTTTGAGCAAATTTTATCACAGAATCTGTGTCACAGAACACAGAATTTTGAAAATATCCACATTCTGTGTTTACAGATTTTTTCAATTTTTTCATATTGCAAAAATTATTATATTTTTGTCAACACTTATTTTGAGGTTTCACTTTGTTTTGGAAAATCATGATAAGATTGTTAATTTTCATTGTTTTTTTCTCAGATAAAATGTCAAATAGACCCAATTTTTCATTACTTTTTCATGAAATTCATGCTGATGCCAACACAGAAAAAACACAGAACTTTTTCGGCAACCTTGGAAGTAAGAGGGCAAAGATTGAATGAACCGTAAAATGACACATTCAATTACGGTCGATATTTTTGTAGCAACACACAAATTTATAGCTGCCAGCGAAAACGGCTGAAACGTAAAC
The DNA here is from genome assembly GCF_029784155.1 of Uranotaenia lowii. Classification (NCBI taxonomy): domain Eukaryota; kingdom Metazoa; phylum Arthropoda; class Insecta; order Diptera; family Culicidae; genus Uranotaenia; species Uranotaenia lowii. The sequence continues at coordinate 211,553,938 of NC_073691.1, forward strand.
TTTTCCCAGTAAAAAAAAGAAGGATCTTTTGACTGATGAACTCTCCTCTTGGGGAGAAGCAAACAAATGACATCGAAAAATGCATTTGACTCTGAAGATGAAGCAGGATTGGTGGGGAGCATTCGATTTGAGGTCACGAACCATTTACAACTGAGATATATGAAACAGTGTCTTCATATGAATGGAAAAAGTATACTGGTACAGTAATAGTGGGTGATAAAAGTTGAAAATCTTATTGCTGAGTCGTGTTCTGCTTGACTGAGTAGATGCATTTTCTGAATGTAAAAGTTTGTTTGGAAATCCAATCGAAATTGATTCATTTGAACGGAACACCGCTCAAAATATGTAAAAGCATACGTTTTTTTAAAGCATCTGTCTCTTACCTCATCGTACACCTCTGAGATGTTCTGGAAGTTGTAGGTTTCGCGCTTCTGCAGATTCTTCAGGGTGTCGTACAGGAACAGTTCGAAATTCTTGAACGAGTACTCGGAGTAGGGATAGCGCTTCAAGGATGAGCCCGTTTCGTAGCCCAGCTCAATCGTAGACCGATGATAGTCGTCGACGGCTCGCTTCACCAGGACGCTCTCGTTGACTTTGGTCGAACGGATTTGCAGGCTTTTCAGCTCGAGCAGGTGTTGGAAAATCTTTCTTTCCATGTAGTATCTGCAAGAGCGACGGTTTTGTTTCGTTTCAGTTCAGGAGGAGGAGGAAGTGGGAGGTCGGTCGTTTGAGGGATAATGTTTTCAGGGACGTGAGATGAGTTCGTTCGTTCAAGGGAAACGGGAAGAAGACGCGGGGTGATTTGGGTTATTAGGAGCATATTCAGTTGATCGAGTCCATTTTATGATTTTGACGCGGGAAAGATGGAACCGAAAAATCAGAGGACGTTATAAACATGCAATTGCTGTGTGTGTTTATGATTTTCTTTAAGTTGTTTCTGATTGTTCGGGTAAGAAAATTATGTCAACTAAAGGATAGAATCAACTAATTCAGGAAAAACATGTTGAAACAAAAATTATACGCACTCACAAGCAGATTTCATTTTTGGAAATGTTGTCTTCAGATTGTTTTTATTGAAAGTGGTCGTTATTGTCATATTTGAATAACGGAAATGCCAATAAAAATCTTATCCCATTCAGTTTTTTTAACTACACAACCATTTCTTATTTTAATCTTCAAAATGAGGTTAGGAGGTCACAAGTCGACAAAATCTAGCTTTTCCGAAGGTTTGAATATTTTTGAAGCGCAAAATCCAAATATGCAACAAGCTTTTCTATCAGTTCTAGAATTTTATTTTATTAAAAGTTTGGCTTTTGAAAAAGGTAAAACACATTCAAGGGTTATACTTCAAAATAAAGTTGATCATTTATGTCCAAAAACACACTTTCACATTTTGATCAAAATAGTTGAAAAAATTTTTTTCCTAAAAAAAATTGAAACCAAAATAAATCAAAGTTAATTAAAGATATGTGTAAATGTTTTGCACTTTTCTGGAAAGATGATTAATAAATGAATATCTTTGAGATAGAAATACCACACTTTGATTTGTGAATATTTTCTGAATGTCATGCATGAAAATTGATATATTTAATGTGTACGTGTACAAGTTATGGTATCAATCTGCCAAGTGATTTTAATATAGCGTCCAATACAGATACTCATTGAGTATTTTTTGGACACGGTCGAGAAAAATCGAGTCAAGTCCTAGTGGGAGACCCGGAAACAGCTGAAAATCAACTATTCGACCAAAACTAATGTGGTTCATTGTTTTAGAAGCCCTACATGGTCTAACAGTAAGCTGAAATTTTAATTAAAGTGAATATGATTGCCTCCATAAAGTTTAGGAATGTTGGAGGTCATCCGAAGTGATAAAAAAAACTAAAAAATTTCTTATTGATTCGTTTAACTGACTAAGAAACAAAACTTGCTTCATTTCTATAAGGCAAAAAGCTGTCAACTAGCAAAATTAACAAAATACGAGGTCAAATCGTGTACAAAATATATGGACCGCTAGCGGGGATATATTTTGATCAAATTGTTTGCTTTTTGATAGTATTCACTTGAGATTTTGGAGAATAGTCCAGGCAAAACTGTAGGGTAGATTAGGATTTCTTGATATCCTTTCGATTTTTTTATCACAAAAGGAAAAAGGAAAAGTTAACCCTTTGAAACTATATTATCTGGAAATAACCAGAAGATTAATTTTGAGATTATTAAGAACTTTCGTTCATCGAAAAACATTATCGTAGAGGAAATTTCTTAAACAACTTTTAATTGAATTGCGTAGCTACAGGGGCTAAGTAGCATGACATTCAGTACCTTTGTGGTTGTAGTTTTTACTCACTTCATACCTTTTATTCATCAATTTGGCAATATTCTTCAAGTTAGAGTATTTCCAAAGAAAGGGAAAAAATTTGAAGTGTGGAAAGGTACTAAAAGTTATGTTCCTTAGCCCCTGTAGTTATGCAATTTAAGAAATAATTATCAAAAAAAATCCTCAACGATAAAGTTTTTGTTGAACAAAAGTTCTGAAAAATCTTAAAAGTCTTAAAAATGGGGTTTAAAAAGGGTTAATTTTTCGTAAATGATATGATGGAAAATGAAAACGGAGATCAAGCAATCAACTCTTCCCTACAGTTTCGCTTAAACTTCTTTCCAAACTTTCATGTGAATACTAGGGTAAGAACACTATATATTGAACACCATCTTTGGGATTCCACACATTTGTGGCCAATAAATAATAACGAAAGGTTTTTTTGACAAAATTTTGATTATTTAATTTTGAATTTTGATTTAGATTAAGCTTATTTCTCTGCTTCGAATCGATATATTTTTTTTCGCGGGAATATGTTTTGAAATTATTATTTAAGCCTTTTTATTCAAAATTACTTTTGTCCCAATGATTAAACACAATGATTCAAATATTGAACAGGCAATGTTCTAATTATTGAACACGTAAACATTGAATATCATTGCATATATTTAGGGGTATTTCGCTTGATAGTATGCCTTGCAGGGGCGATTTTGGTTGAGCTAGCAACCAAGAAACAGTTTGTTTACATTTCCAAACGCCAACCGATGTTTGTTCAATAACTGGTACATGCATTTCTTTACGAAACAAGTACTGCAAGATTGAACGTTCAATAATTGAAACATTGGTGTTTTCTGTGATCCAATGATTGAACACTTTAATTTGTTAAATTTTAAGAAAATAAGGATAATAAAGGCTGCCACTCTTCCAGAAATCATTCAAAAAGACTTAGTTGAAAACACTCATACCATTATATAAGACGTTTATTTGTCTTTTATCCAATTTTTCCCCCAATCAAAAATAGGCTGTTTTCTTCATCCAGTCGAAAAACCAAGCCAAAATTTGAATACATATTCAAGTTTCGGGGATTGTGGCTTTAAGAGTCCGAGATTCTTGATAAAAATTTGAACAGAGGTAGAAAATGCTTCAACAGTGGCATAACGAATTTTGATTCATTTTTCTACTGTATATTACTGTTTTAATTGGTAAATGTTTTACTAGTGTTCAATATCTGGTACCTGTTCAATAACTAGTGCTTCTACCCTATACAAAATCAAAATTAGATAAATCTACGGATTTCTATGGATTCTAACGCAACAAAATTTGATGAGATCAGTCATTATTTGACAAAATGACATGCATTTCAAAGTGAGTGATCAGGCCGGGCCTGTCGAAAAGTGATGATTATGATGTGTTGATAAAATACTGGTTTTTCTCGTTTCTCCTGAACGAAATGTCTCAAAATCCCATACAAACTTCAGGCTCGTTGAACGACACCTTTCCGTGGTCTGATCTGGCCCAAATTTGGTATGGGATCTATTACTTGGCCTAGGATAAATTTAAGCTTGGAGTGCAGAAAATTTCACAGGTTTTTAATTCCCCATACAAATATGGAGCACGCATATGTACATATTTAATTACACGGCAGCTTCACTGAAAATTTCATCAATTTTCATCAGCGCATTCAAAAATTATTCACGAATCAAAGTGTTGCAGTTTTTTCGATAACACTTCTTAGAAATACCGTTTCAACTTTTCAAATGAGCCATTCGAAAGAATTCCGGCTATTAAAAATCATGATATTTTTCTAAAATTTCACCAAATCAAGTTTTATACAAACTTCAAGTGGTTAAATTTTTAACAAAACTTTTATGAAACGATGAATCAATTCCATAATTTTTCCATATTTTGTTGGTTGGCTTATTTCATTGAATATTTTTGAACATTTTGTTTGTCTACACCTTGCAAAAATTTCAAAAATTTGATAAAAGCAAACAGCTTGTTGCTTTGCTTGTTCTGACATCTTCATGGGAATTTCCCATTTGTTATAGCGCACTTAACAAAAATGTTCACCTTCGGGATTATAATCGGATTGATTTTTTATACCCTTTTCATACTTCTGGAAAAAACTTTTTCACGAAGCGCATTTTTTTTAAATAAATTCATTTTTTAAACTGAATCAATGCAATCGAAAAATTCCCTTTAATTCAACCACGGTACCACGGTACCATAGTTAAATTTAAGGGAATCTTCCGATTGCATTGATTCAGAAGAATTGTTCAATTAAGTAGACTCACAACACATTCAAGATTTTTTTTTGAAAAATGTTCGTTTTTACAATGCTGAAGACAACTTTCAATTGAGGCTCAAACAAGAAAGGTCAAATAATCTGTAATACGCAAATCTACTAGAGCGCAACATTAGAATAAAAAAAACACACTCACACATGAAAGCACACAATAGTTTTCAGAAAAACTATTTTTCGAGGAAAAGGTTTTTTTAGAATGAGAAAAGTTAAAGAGCTTATCGACCGTTCTGTTCTAAATTTTAAAAAGATGCACAAATCACTAACCAACTTCTAAAAGTGTACGTACGATTAAAAAGTTTCATATTCAAATTTCAATATTCATACTCGTTTGCTATATTTCTAATTTTCTTTATCTAAATTTTTGAAGAAACTACTCTCAGCTTATGTAACCTGAGTAAAGCTTCCTGTTTATTGGGCTTTCGTTACAACCATGGTAAGGGTGAAAAAGTTCAAAGTTGATTATCAAAAGTTTTGTACCGAGAATAACTGGGTGAGTTCCTGTATTCAACATTTTTACTAGTCATAGGTTGTTTAATTTTCCTTCTACACTTTGTTCTGCTACTTTTTGATCTACAAAGTCACTTCTAAAACATCTATCGAACACTTTGGACTGCTACCGAACAATGAAAACTACAACGACAACATCGATCGGTGGGTCCCATCAACTACAATGATCGTCTAAGAAGGTTGAACGTGCATTTTTTTTCATTTTTATGGTGTTAGTCTTAATCTGTGCTTGAAGATGCATAAAAAATTTTCAGAGGTTTGGTTTTTTTTTCAACAAGTTAAATGTTAATCTATTCTCTACTTTAGCTAGAAAATGTTGTTATAACGCCTGTTACACCCTACCTTATAATTCTGTTCATTTCCTATACGATTTTCTACCTTCACGTAGATTATAAAGTTATTCAAACTATGTTCTACCCACTGAATCTCCTTTGCACTTGTTTCCTAATCAAACTGGTGTATTATATTTTTTCACTACTAGGTACCTATATAGTTTGAATGAACATTTACGGTCGTGGTGCTCAACGATCTTGAGGGAAACTACGAGAAAGTGTTTGGAATTCGATCAGACATGGAATTTGATGGTTTGTAAAAACGGTTAATGCATTTATCAAGAATCGTTAACGCTTAAAGGGGAAGTTTCGTTTCGAGTTTGCAGTTTTTGAAGGGATTTTTTGGAATGATTGCGGAAGCTGACAGGATGAGAGATAGTCTGTTTCTGTTCAATATTCATCTGAAACAAAACACGGGTGGTTCCACTTCAGAGTTTGCTCAAATTTTGATAGTTTTTGGTTTTGATTTATTGGAATCGGAATTCGGTGGTGGAAAATTTGGAATTCAGACTCTACTGGGTGACTCAAGAAGAAGAAGAATAACAATTAGAAGAAAAGGATCGGAGGAGGTGAAATTATTGAGAGTTACGAAGGATTTGAGGTGCCACTGGTACTCTACAAAAATAAAAAGCAAACGAAAAGATAAATCGTGGATCCAAATTGGCCTACCTTCGGATGTTACGATGAATCGATTGCTGGACTGTCGTCATATTAACAGCATTCTTATCACCCGGCTTCCGATTGTCCGGCCTAGAGCTAGCAGCTCGTTCTTCGACCATGGTAAATGCAGGAGGAGGTTTTTTGGTTACAACGGCTGTACTGGCAGGCCTATCGAACACCGATGATTTGCTTCGGATCGATTGCGGACTAGGTTCGAATCCCGAATCCTGATCCTTACTGCCTTCTTCGTCGTATTCCTTCGATCTACTCTTTTTCTTAAGCTTGCGTTTCTTCTTCTCTTCAGCAGCCTCACCCTCTTCATCTAAGCTAACGAAAAAACTTCGGGTCATTGCGACCTTATCCTGATCGATGGCAACAGCTGTAGCTAGCGGGACCACTGCTTCTTCCTCGGTGCGAACTTCTTCCTCTTCAACGTGCTCCATAAGCGATTCCTGGGATCGCTTCAACTTTGGCCGCTCTTTCTTGGGTGACTCCTCAAGGCTGGGAGGAACTTGATCTTCACTTTGCTCTTCAACGGTAGGGGGTTGTTCCACTTCATCACTCGATTTAGAAGGAGACTCTTCGGGACTGGAAAGTTTCTCCTCAGCTACAGCGGTTTCTACTTGTGTTTCCACTTCGGGTTCCGGTTCTGGCTCGGCTTCTTGTTCCGGTTCAGGAGGATCCGGTTCCGGATCAGGAGGTGGTGGGTCTTGTGGCACGATTGCTTCGTCTACCGTGGGATTTGGTTCGATTTCCGGAACTATGGCAGGAGGTTCTGGCGGTTGCTCGGGTTCTTGAGGCACTTGAAAGGGCTGTGGTTGTTCGACTGGTGGTTCTGGTTCCGGTACCACTGCAGGTTCCGGTTCCGGTTCGGGTTCAGGTTCAGGTTCGGCTGGTGGAGGCGGTGGAGGAGGTGGGGGTACAGGTGGTGGTGATGGAGGAGATGGCGTCGGCACTACCTCTACTGGCGGTGCCTCCTCAGGTTTCTTTTCCCTTGGCTTTAGTTTTAGCTTTGGAATTTCCTTGTCCGAAGAGTCGGACTTAGATTTACTTGATTTGCTTTCCTTGCTTGACTTTAGCTTTGGTCGGTCCTTTTTTGGAGGCGCCACCTCCTCCTTTACCTCTAAAGGGACCACCGGCGGGACTTCTGGTACGGTTTCATCTTTTACTTCTTCTATTGTTTCTGGACTGGTTTTACTTTTCCCTTTGCCTTTTGCCTTATCTCCGGTTTCTGATTCACTCAAACCTTCATAATCCGATTTGCTTTTCTGATCGATAGTGTACGTTGCATCTGTAGCTGCTCCGTCATCTTCTGTCGATTTTGCCATACTCTCTGGAATTGCGTGAACTTGCGCTTCGGTTAAAATTCTTTCACCCTGTTTTTCTTCTACCGGTTTAGCTTCCGGTGGAGATTTGTGTTCTTCTTCACTAGGAGAATCGCCTTTTTTATGTTTCCCGTTCGCTTTCTTCTTTCCGTTAACCTTATGACCTTTTTTGGTGCTTTTCTTCGACCCGGAATCTGAGGATTTGCCATCCGATTTGGCATCAGATTCCTTCCTTATGTTAAACTCTGCTCTCGGTGGAGGTTTGGGTATAAAATCTTCAGGCAACTCCCCCATCAATTCGGGGGGAACATTCAAAAGCCTTCCCGTTTTAGCTAATTGCATACTCGCCCGACCATTCTCGGGAGAATCATTATCCGAAGACCCGCTATGCACCTGCTTCAGCACTATGCGCCCTACTCGTTCACCTGGTTTTCTTGGTCCACTTTCACGCTTCTCCGCATACATAAATTCGTACTCCTTTGGTTCTTTTGGTTCTTTCGATTCAACTTTCTCTCGAGACTCCCGGTGGGATCGCTCCCTGGATCTAGAAGACTTGGAGGAAGAACACTTTTTGTAACATTTGTGCTTCCTTTTCACGTGCCTACAACATTCCTCCGAAGACGTTTCGCTGGATGAGGTCGTCACCGACTCGGCACTACTACCTCGATGCTTCTGATGGTGATGATGATGGTGGTGGTGATGGCTTCTGTTCAATTCGACATTACTCCTCGATCGACTGATATCCGATTCGTTCTTCCGAAACAGAAATACCGTATCGCTACAACTGCTAGTCCTACGACCCCGGTGACTTCCTTTCCGTTTGTGTCTACTCTTCCGATGCGATCTGTCGTCTTGATTGTCCGATTCGGAATTTGAGTTTAGGTATACTATATAGCGTTTCGAGGTTTTCAGGTCGATGAGTTCTTCCTTCTCTGTGAGCTTGAGAGGTTCAACCTTATCCAAATCAGGCAAAATTTTCTGCTGCCGACCCGAAAGACGAAGTTTGTTTGCTGGAAGACCACCCTGCATTTGCAGATACTTAGCCGTTGATCGAAAACCTTTGGCTAAAGCGTAGTCCAGTGGAGTTAATGGTGCACTTTTGGAGTTCGGTCTGTACAAGTTATTGACCTCAGCGTTGAACTCCAGCAGAAGTTTGCACATGTCCACATTATCATGACCGGCAGCAATATGCAGCAAAGTTCGGCCATCGTTACTTGGGGTGTTGATGTGCTTAGGTTTCATTTCCAGCAACCACTGGACAAGCTGTCTCCTGCCGGAACTGGCCGCATCGTGCACCGGGAAGTCTCCTTTGGCATTCCTCAACCACAAGTTTCCCTTTTTGGTGTACAAAATCTTCACCGTTTCCATCTGGCCCTTAGCACAACCACAGTGAGCCGGAGTTCGGCCCTTCCGGTCCTGTCGATTGGGGTCGGCTTCCAGTTTGAGCAGCAACGAGGTGGCATCCGCATGTCCCAAAGTTACCGCATAATGCAGCGCCGTACATCCATTCGAATCGATTTGATCGGTGTGAGCTCCGCATAGGTTTATCAGGGCATCTATGCATTCGGTGTGCCCTCGTGAGGCAGCACAGTGTAAGGCAGTGAGTCCGTCCCTGAAATGGTGCATAGGTTAGTCAATGGAGATAGAGATTGATCGAATATATTGAAGCAAGCAACGAAGAAAAATGAAACAAAAAATGCAACAGTAGGTAATTAAAACAACTTGTTCCTCTTAGAATATCCAGGTTAAAACACCTGAACCTCAGAAAAGAGATTTCAAAATTGGATTCGATTGACGGTTGTTGAAATAACTTTTTGGGATCGAGCCCTAGTCTCAGATGTAATTTCATGTCCATTTGGAACTTAAACGAAATTACCTAGATTTTTGACGTAGGTTTTTACCAAGAATTTCTGTAAAACAGATTGTTTTGTATTTATGACGCATATGCATGACGCATATGCTAAAATGCCAGTAAAATTCAAAAAAAAAAAGAATACAATTCAAACAATTTTTTTCTGAAAATAACTATTAAAATGGGGAAAACATGCTCTTTACTGAAAATACATATTTGGGAAATGGAACTCGAATCACCAGTTTCGTTAACCTTAAATTTTCGATTTCCTACTACCCATGTTCAAGTCATGTTCATTTTTTTTTAAATTGTCACTAGTTTCCCTCATATGCTCAAATTCAAATGAGCAAATGGTAATAAATTATAGTTAGTTTCAAATTCTGAGCTACCTAATTTTTAAGTTTGTTTTGAATTTTAATGGAATGCCAAATTTAAAAAAAAGTCAAGGCGTTGGATATGGTTTTATAATTGAAATCTTTGAAATACTTTTTCAACTGACGTCATACATTTATTGTTTTCACCATGCAGTTTCTTTTTTATTCGCTCAGATAGAAGGAAAAAAAAACATGAATATCGACGAAATCATGTGGTTTGAAATTTTCTTCTATTTTCAGACATTTCTACCATGTTTGATGGATTGACAGATCTTGGTCGTTCTAAGAAATGAAAAAGACCTTTTGGAATTCAAGTGTTAAAAAACCTTTACAGTAGGAAATTAAATTGCAGTCAAACTCTTCATTGGAGTGATCAGTTTTCCAAAAGGCACAAGGGTTGATGCCGCTTGAAATCCACTTTTAATGAAGTTTCGGGCAATGGAAGGTTCCTCATCAGGATTATAATTTGTATTTCAAAATATTTTCAAAATCGAAGGAAAATCATCAATTCAAAATCAGGAAAAAATATTCTAACAAAACTGTACTTTAAGAATAAATAGCTGATACGTATCTGAATCTTTTTTTTTCTCTCTTTTGAATACAGCTGGTTTATTGAGAATTTTTTAACTTTTCAAAGTCATATCAGATGTCTAAAGCTAAACTCAACCCAAAAACTAAAGCAGTGCTTTTTTCACTTGCATTTACATGGAATTCATGATAAGATTGAGAGTCTTAATCACAGTAAAAATTCTCTTGCACGAATTTATTTGGCCCTTTAGTTTTCATCATTCAAATATGAATTATGAAACTTCTAATTTATAGACTAAATTATTTAATTCAAAATTTAAAAATAATAGGATCTATTTGAAATCTATCACCTCAAACATTCATATTATGGAAGACCGTGAAAAAATGCAAGTTCTGGAAAAAGAAATCGATTATAAAACATTCTTGGAAAGAGTTCAAATCTTAAAAAATCTTCTCAAGATTTCTAAATTCCAGTTTATGCGCTAAAACACATGAGATTCCAGCAACAATAAATCAAAAGACAAATTTTGTGTAATAACTTATGAAGGAGTTTGTGATTTGCGATAGACATTTAAATGTATCTAAAAATCCACTTTCAACAAAGGAAAATTCTCTTTTTCTGAGGGACAACGAATGTGAACACTGATTTTGACTTATCTAGAGGCACTGAATGCATTTTTTTTTAATTTTCTTTATCAGTTTTTGTTACCGGTATAACTTTTGAAAACATTAAACAAATTTGTGCACTTTTAAGCAAAAGTGTAAAATATCAAAATGATATAGAAAAAAATAGTTTTAACTTAATGATCAAGTTTGCGGAAGATGGCGAGTGATTTACCGTGACTTCTGGCGAAAAAGTTGTAAAAGTAAGTATGTTCCCCGTTTTGTTATAATACGGGAATTTCGAAAATATTAAAGAAAATAAATACTTTTTATCCTTCAACAACGTTGTGAAAATAGATTTGAATTTTCAACATCAAATACTTAACTAAACAAACCTTCCTTTTGTGATGTAAGGAATAGTAATATCTTATAAATTTTTGAATCGTTATATCTTCGAAACAAGATTTTCTAGATAAAATCTGTATCGTTTTTTTTCTCGGAAATTTGCCACTTTTTTTCGTTCTTCTCTATAATCTATATGGTTGAATAGATAAAGGATAATTAATAGATTCATAATAATTTTTGTTGTTCATGTAGTTACTTCATCAGTTACTATTGATCAATTCAACTCTTAACTGATTAGTTTTTTTTTTAAATTACTGAACGTCACAAAACTAGAAGTGGTAGACAAAATCTGATGAAAAAAATTCGAGCTTGGGTTGCAAAAATCTTCCGAAATCAGTTTGCCTTTGTTTTTATTTTTCCTTGTGAGTAAGTTCCACTATCAGTGGACTATTTTTTCGGCAACAAGGCAATCTATCAAGCTAAACATTCGGAAGATCTTTCAGTGATTTTTGACTAAAACTGCCGAATTTCACGATCTACATCAATTATATCGCCGATACGGTTTTCAACTCATCCACACAATAAAATTGAAATTTAAAGTTAATTTTTAGGATTAGTTATCTGAATCTGAAAGTTTGGCTTATTCAATTGCAGCTGATTAAGAATCTTAACTAAAAAATAGTATTAACCATTAGAACTTGGCTTTCAGACCGTGATTTGTTATTAGAATTCAAAATCATAAAAAATGGAATTTCGTTTAGGTACCTTAGTTCCAAAAAAAACATTTTGTCCCTTTCTTTGTAATTTTTTTTGTAAATTTGTTACTATTTAATTCTTTTCAATACAATGAAAATTTAAAATTGTGTATGAAAATTTTCAATTCAAGAGCAAATCAATTCAAATTGAGCTTCACAAGCTCAATACTCCAGAAACTGGTTTTGATGATCTTATTTTCAACTTAATTTATATCTTTGGTTTGTAACTTTGGTTTGAGTCTAGCGCGGATTTTCAGAAGTTCAGGAAAAAAATGAAGTAAATTTAAAGAATTTTATTCTACATTTTCATCTTTCAACAACGTGTGTATCATTTTCATTAGTAAATGAAATTCATAACAAAAGATTCTTTAAAGAGCTTTTAAATGACTTTTTTCAATCAACATTTTTTCGCAGAGAAAATAATGGATTCGCTGGTTATAGAATCAATAGATATATAAATTGTGTAGAAAGATATTTAAATGAATAAATTGAGAAATTTGTTAAAAGTTTTCATTCATCTCTTATCTAATATTTTTCTAAATTTATCAGATTTTGTTCAGTGAAATTCAAGGGGAGAAGGAGATGCAGAGAGCAGCTACTTTTGTAGACTCATTTCGCTTGCTCAAAACGATCAACGAGAAACAATCAACGACCAAAAAATCAGATCCATCATTTCACCTCAATCAATATCTAAACATATCTTTTAGTCGCGAATGCCATAAAGATGGTAAAACGACTATAATCAAAACAAACATATCTTTGAGTACCTACTCGAAAAAAAACTGGAATGCGATACATGCATGCATGCAAATGAAATGCACAAATAAACCCAAATTTCAAAAAAGCAAAGAGACTAACTAATACTCACTTATCTGCACTTTCGACCTGTGCACCGGCTTTGATCAAAGCCAGGACAGCCTTGGCAGAACCGGCCGAGGCAGCCCACAGCAGCGGCTGCCGGCCATCCTTGTCCTCGACTTCGACCGAAGTATCCGGATGGGCCAGCAGTGTGTTCAGGATTTCCAGCGCCAGTTTTGCCGAGGCGCGTGCCGTCTTGCCTTCGTAATTGGCACCGCACATCTGGGCCGCATAGTGTAGCGGACTTCCCCCATTGATATCGGGCGTCGACACGTCAGCACCGGCATTCAAAACTGCTCGCAACGCTTCAACTTCGCCGCAAACTAGAAGGTGTTCCCCCAAGTGAGGAAAGGTTGAAAAAAATAAACATTTGAATATCGATTAAACATAACGCAGACGGGTCCGGCAACTTTGTGTTTTTGCCCTGTGGATTGAACAACTTACCAGTGGCCCAGTGCACGACAGAATGTCCCTCGTTGTCCAGGGCATTGACATCGGCCCCGTTGGCCAGCAGCAGATTGACCAGCTGCAGATTGCCCTGAATGACGGCCAGATGAAGTGGCGTGAAGCCATCCTCGTCGGCCGAATCAATCAGCTCCGGGGCCACCATGGCGACACTGGCCGCGGCCAGGATGTCCCTCGAATTGCTGGCGTAGTGAAGGGCACTCTTGTTGTTCCGATCCCGCCGGTGGACAACGTCCGGCTGAAAACGAGCCAAACGGAAATGTAATTAGAACTTTAGCTTTATATTTTAACAATGAACGAGCAAGTTACAACTTCACAGGAATCTTCACACTGTTAAGCTTCTTTTCTAGCTGTTCACATTTAGTCACTTTTTTGAGATTTTATTTGAAAACAATGAAACAAACATATTCTCCCACAAAGCTTATAAAACTTTGTTTATTATCTAAGTTTACTGATAAGGCTAGCAATACTGCGACCAATCCTCAAATGTTCGGCAAACAATTTCCATAATGAGGAAAATAAACAACTGTTTCCGATTACCACGTTTCCTTGGAGACATGTGGCGAAAACTCTGGCTCTGGTACTTCCATTCAAGGAGTGTGGTCGATTGTTCCGAAAGTTTTTTCACCGAAGATTCAAATTTTTGTGACACAAATGACAAAAATGATGAAAATGACAAAAATGACAAAAATGGCAAAAATGGCAAAAATGACAAAAATGACAAAAATGACCAAAATGACAAAAATGACAAAAAGTACATCATTACTTTTTCAATTCAAAACATGATTATGGTCGGATTTGCTCAAATTAGAAGAAAACTTATGATTTTGCATCAGTTTCCATCGTTATCCTTAAACATAACCAACATATCGAAGGCAAAAAAAACAATTGTCATCGCTTCATCAAAACCACCCACAGATGAAAAAAAAATCAATGACGATGTTTGCCCCCAAAACCGTGAACAATCATCATCCTCCGATACCGATCACAAGAGCCCATCATCAACTCTTTGCCATGGGTAGTTGATAGGCCGCCACTGAGAAGGCTCTGTTCATAAAACAACACCTTTTTGCTCCGACTGCCGGAATACGAATTAGTCCGAGTTTGGCGGAATCACAATTCAGCCCGTGGTCCAACTAAAAGCTGCTTCCCCCTGGTGAAGGTGTCAATTTTGGCCCGATCGAAAAACTGCTAGTTAAACAGCGAAATTCAACCACCCTTGAAATTGAAAACCACCTGTGTGACTGCAGCCAGCAACATCAACAAACCAAACCCCCATATTCGGATGCCACCTTTTCCCGAGCCCACCAGCAGCACCCACACATGCAAGCAAACACACCGGCAACTTGTGTAGCGAACTTTCGGAAAACCATTCAGACAGACAGGCAAAAGTGCTTCCGTCTGATGTATCCTTGCCCCCAAACCTAAAGCAACACATACCTGTATCTATGCAGGCAGGTGGGTACAAAGGTACACACTTGAATTGTTGTTGGGCAAGGTGGTGCTGTTATTATGCAGTCAGTTTGTTGTACCTGTGCTGGATTGTTGGAAGTCAGTCAGAATGGAAAATGGGGCAAGGTAGCATTTTAACACAACAATCACTACGACGACGACAACAACAACAACAACAACAACAACTGGAACGGCAGTCGTTTATTTCTCGTTTATATTTTTCCTGGTTCCTTTTTTTATTTGGAGCGACCTTACAAGGAACTATGGGATACCAGGACTTGAATGCTCAAGGGTGAATTGAACAATTTGATATTGGCCTGTATCGATTTTGTTTCTTTACGTACTCACAATGTATTAAATTTTCAGAACAGGAGAAGGATTCCTACGAATTAGTTTCTGTCTAGGAGTTACTCCAACAGGAACTCATTCATTGTTAAAGTTTCTTGATACAAAATTCATGATCATTGCATTAATTTTTAAGGATCGAAATATGTGCAAGTGAAATATCATTTTCAAATCCGAAGAACAATAAAGTTGCATATTTCTATGTCAATCTGTGCTATCTCTAGGCCTGAATCGTGCACTTTTTTAGTGCCCAAAAATTTTCTTATTTGAATAAAATTGGTTGGTGAATGCTAAATAATGTTCAACTCGAAACCCCATACACCCAACATCGGGTAGTGATCACATTACTTCTTATCTTACAACTCCGATTCTCAATCGCTCCGTGGTTCCGACTGGCGGGGGGGAGGGGGACTTGTCGGGGACTCATTATGCCGAAGCAAGATTTAGAATTAACAGTTTAAACAAAATTTAGGAACAAATGAAATTATTCTTTCTCATTTATGTTCTCTGTACTCTTCTTTTACAGAGACCTAATAGCAAAATATATTGAAATAAATCGAAGGCCAGTAAACTACAGTCTTCAAATGTTCCCTCAATACGATTTGTTAAGAGCCCAAAAAGTTTGACCGATTCATCCCATTTGGTACTATTCTGGACTTCGTTGGATTGATCCAAGCTTTCGTGTCCTTTAAGTAGTGAGCTGATGGAACATCAGGCAAAACCAGTACTGGGTGATCTTGCTTGCGGGTCATGGGAAGCAGGCTACGGTCCAGGAATTCTTTGACGTAAACAGTTGATTCGCCAGAGGTACCAGAGGTCATAAATGTTTGGAAAGCATAATACAATCACATATGGGTTGCCAAACCATTGCCTTTTACCGAGTTTTTCGGTAAAATTGATGTCTCCGTCTTGGCCATCTCGAACAGTGTTATACTGGTCACCTGAAAACGTTGTAATATTTTGAATATTAAGGTGTGGCTTTAATGAAACACCCTATTAGAAAACGAAAAATCTCTTGCAAAATACCCCGAACGTCAACCAAAAACTGTACTGCCGCTCATAGCAAGTCCGTCCCATTTGCGTTTTTGTTGAAATGAGCATTACCAGCATTGAATCATACTGCACTAGATCGGAATCTATAAAAAGGAAACGATTGCTTCGATCAGGTTTCATCAGTTCGTTTCGAGTAGCGATGCGATCAGTTGTTTAGTGCATTTGCTCCGACATCCAAATCTGAAGATTTCCCATACCGTTTCAAAGCGTACCGACCATTATTGCTACATCGTGGAATAGCTCCGGTCATAGTTTTCCGCACTAGGGAGGAGTGTACGGTCCTTCAATAAAAACTCCAGAACTGGATGGATCCAAACCATCTTCATGGCGAGGCCCGATTCCTTCTACTGAAACCAGCCAACAATCAAAAGCTACCACAAAAACCGTTCGTTATTGCTAAATGAATCGACGTATTGCCA
>NC_073691.1:211570929-211622302 GCF_029784155.1 Uranotaenia lowii
GCAACTCGTATCACTGTCTGCAATTTGTTACAATAATTACTCTTGTTTGTTTTTTTTTAGTAATATAATATATGAAAAATTTTTAAATAGTTTTTTTTGTGATTTTTTAACCCCGATGGATTATTTTTATTCTTAGATTGTGTTCGAAAAACGTCGAAATAAGAAATATATTTAAAAAAAATAATGATACCTCAATGATGCTTAGTTTTGCTCAACTAAGAAATTTTCACTAAATAATGCGCACAGTATGCTGATAATGAGTCAATTCAGTTTTCAATTATTCAAAGTCTACGAAATAAAATCCGAAAAATATGCTTTGGAAAAAAAGACTGTTAATCTGCTACGGAATGCGCTAAAGTAAGAAACTATATGCTTACTTATAAATATTTCACATTTTTATTTTTCATATTTTTGTAAACTATCGCAGCTTCTATGCAATTACACCACTAGAAATGGTATTAAATTGGCTTTCTGAATCAGAATTTCTGATAATTATAATTTTTGAATTAATATACCCAAAATCTAATGCAAAGTTTTATTTAAGTGCAAGAAAATCTGTGGAATTACAAATTGACAAAAAATTCGAAAAACAGCTACCTCTGAAAAATCGCCTTAAATTCTTTGTTTCGTGTTTTAACATTCTACAAATGGTACAATTTTGCCGGTTTTCACGTCATTTTTTAACATTTTCCGTGGTCATGATTTAATAAAAAATCAAAATCTAAATATATACTTCAAAATAGTTTATGCTTTCTTGAATACTAACTGAAATTTTATTGGAGCATTCCGTAGCTGATCTACAGTCTTCTTTCCGAAGCTTGTATTTTTCTAATTTGTATTCTAAGAATTTGAGTTACGGAAAACTGAAGTTTTGTAAGTGAACATTTTCTGAGAAACATATTTGATTTCATAACGAGATTTTAAAACTACAACACTAATTTATGCTATCGTTTTGGTTCACTGATGGTTCATTTTGCCTACTGTTTGATATCGGTTTAGTCATTGAAGTCTGCTCAAGGCATTATTTCCAATTTATAAAAAGATTTTTAAGAAATAATTGAAATGAAGGATCAATTTATGATATTCAAGGCAACAATGTTCACATCTTGTAGAAAGCTTGCAGGAGCTGACTTTGAATTACTGGGGCGTTCTGAACCTTCAAGGCCAATATTTGAATATTTTTTCAATTCATTGAATAAATTTGTGCACTTTTTTGGAAAAAAAAACTGAAAAGTGTTACCAAAATATTGAAAATAATGAGTTTGAATAAATGATATTTTTTTTCGATAATTTAGGGCAATTTTAACTCCTAAGAAAAAGAAATATAAGTTTTCTTTTTTCATCTCTACAAAAATCTAAACGCCCTTTTGAGTCGTCTGAAAGAGTTTTATTCATTTTCTTGAATCTTCTGAAAAGTGATGAATTACAATTTTTGTTTTAAGCATTGTATTTCTGAATCTGCAAAATGTAGCCCAAATGAATGTAGCAAGATTTACAATCAGTACTTAGTTTTTTGTAGGAAAATTAGTTTCTAAGCCTTCAATGATTTATTTCAGTAAAATTGGTAAATTTTGAAATTTCCACGAGCCGCAGCACACAAACCAGGGGTGACAGATCAAATCTGAAGAATATATGAGGTCAAAATCCTTCAAATTTAGTTTTTAAAATATATGCACCTGAGTGCTGTTCTTTAATGTAGTTGATGTAACCTAAACTCGATGGTAACTCTCTTCAAAGAAACAAGAAGTTTCACCACAGAGAACAGACTAACAAGCTAGCCCACGAAACTTGTGTAAAAGTTCTAACGCCCTTTTAAAACTAATTTTTGTTTTTTGGCTGGGACACCAGATATCTCCAAACACACAAAACAAAACTGAGAAAAAATAACAAAATTTAAGTTAGTTTCAAAAAGGTCGTATGAGCTACTAGGCATGTTTCAAGAAAATCGCTGTTGGAATCTCGTAACACATTCATCATGTTCCATAAAAAATGTATCCATCAAATGTATCCTCTATTTTCCTCAAACTTGCATAAATTACTAAATTTTGAACAATGGGATGCAAATGTGATATGTCAATGAAACCCGCTTTAAGATGCCTAGAATCAGTACTGCTGGGTGACAATGATCCTCAAGAATGTTCTTATTTGACTAGGCATAGCCGATGCTTCCTCTGACTTCGATAAAAGTTGTCAGTTATTCTCTGCTGCAGTAGTAAAAAAATAAAAAAAATTAAATTTTTTCATGTTAAAAGTAACTCTAAGTGAATTTAACTAGCTATTAATTGAAGCCGTTCTTTTCACTGAGATATTGGTCAATTTATTCATGAGCTCATTCATATACGATTACGCCATTACTAAAATTGAGCGCTTTAAAAGTTGATTTGTAACTTTTGAACGGCACAACAGATGACACTGTTTATAGTCAATTTTTAACGTATTTTTCTGATGATAGCTTTTAAATTTTGTTTACACTTTTTTGATGATTTTTTGTTCGAGTTTGTACGTCTGTTCTCTGTGATTTCACTGAGATCATATATGTGTGTGTTCGTTTTTAATTTTTATTTTCGTTGAATAATTCAAAACAATATAAACGATATGATTGGTGTGAATATTGATACTCAGCCAATGAATTTCCAACTAAATAGCACTTTAATTTTAAGGTATTATTAATTTTCAAGTTTCAAAACTAATTTATCAATTATGGCTGTTCAAGAATTCAAAATCTGAGTTATGATAGGTACTTTAATCAAAATTCTGTTTCTATTTTTTTAAATTCAATGTTCCTTTTTAATCAGAACATATTTTTGACATATTATTTTTATTTTGATTTTGATTTCATGATTTTCCGTTGATTTGGAAAATATTTCAAACTTAGAATCATGATGAGCAACTACGATGAAAATTGACGATTTTTCTTTCGATTGGCTCAGAAAACGTACATACGAGCAATTGTTTGGTAGCGTTGATTTAGATTTTCGATCAGCGATAGCTATTGAAAATTCAGTCTAAGTCTTACCACAATTTTAGATTTATTCTTTTTAATAAAACATGATCTTACGTAGCGTAGAGAAGAAGAAATATAAACCCCGGAATATATGGAAAATTGACTGCAATTTAAATTACTTACCATAACGCCCATTTCAATAAGTTTGTTCGTTAAAAATTTCCACGGAGTAGAAAATTTTTAAAATTCAAAGGTATACCGACTAGTAAAAGTTCAAAAATTTTATTTAAATTCGAGCTATTTTGAAAATTTTGTAACGGTTTTTCCCTCTTGGGGGTGGGGTGATCTCACGATTTGCCGAGCGAGAGCGAAAAATTCGAGATGATATGAAAAAATATTAAATTTTTTTTTCACTATTTTCGGAAGAAGTCAGATTTATGCAATACTATTATTGGCATACATTTTTTGCTCTATAAAACAATGAAAATTCAAAAACAACCTCAACAGATTGCCGACCCCTGCTTTGGGGAGAACTTTGGCCAACCAGCAGAGGACCAAAACCAGCGCACTCGACGAATCCGGTTTCGGTAATTAATTTGTCGGCGCTCCGGGTACCCTTTGGCGATGCCCTTGCGGTTTGTTTGCCAACCAATTGCCATTACATTTTAATGCACACTTAATTAAGCAGCCACCCATCCGGATAGGGTTTTTGTGTCTGGATGTGTGAATCAATTTGTCCCGGTATGCTAGGTATCGGTAACAGAAGTAATCGATAGAAAGTTGAATCAATCGGTCCGATTGGACAATTCCATTTTTTTTTCATCCCCTGAAGACTGTCTTCAAATTTCGCTTATCATTTGAAGAATTGCAAGATCAGCACTGTATAATCAACGCAGTTCATTATCCCAGATCTGTGGCCCAATTTCTTGCCCTTCAAAAAAAAAATACCAAGACCGAAAACCGTCCTTGTCGAAAACATTAACAATAATCCACAGCAATCATAATTACCCACAGCCATGGGGAAAAAAGTCGTCCATAAAAATCAGGAACCGTGCAAAGGAAAAGCCCCAGCAGCAGCAACAAAAAAAAAGAACAAATCTTGCAATTAATTGTGGGCTCATTTCGGGGTGCGAATGTCTTGCTTGGGTCGTTCAATTTTTACCGAATCATTGTTGAATTGTTGAAGGGCCGCGCGGCAGAAAACAAGCTTCCAAGTTATTATTACATCAGCCTGGGTCCCAGCTCGGGAAAATCATTTTCTTTGCTCGGATTTTCCCACTACACCCACCCAAAATCACTAGCCAGCTAGCTAGTCCGGGTGACGAGGGACACAAAAACAGTGCCCCCGGCTGCTGCCAAGAGATTTTTCTACGGTATTTGTGGGTTGTTGCTGGCTCAGGTTTTCCTTCCGTGGGCTTCAAAGAACAGAGCTTTAAAGTGGATAAATAAGGTTACAATTAGGGTAAGGCGTGTGATAATTTTGCGGCAATACCGAAAGGTGCTATTGAATTGAAAATTGATGGCTGTTTGTTGGTGGCAAGTTTTGGAAGGGGGTTCGGATTTTCAGGATTATACGGTTTAAGACCCATCGTCGAGACCGAAACACCAGAGTCATCTGGAAGATTGCTCAGCATTTTATTGGGTGTTTGTGTTTTTCAAGGTTTCTAGGTATTATTCAGCAAGGCTTAGATCTTCCAAAAAAAAATTTTAATGTTTAGCTTAAGGCTTGTACGTTGTTTTTATTTTCCGGGAAATTCTGAAGGTACTTTAAACGGTAAAAAAATACATTTTTATTAGTTTCTAAAGATTGTACCGAAAGATACAAAACTTTAAAGTTTAGTAAACCTACAACCCAACACTCGTTGAATGACCTGAAATATTGATTGTTAAGTTGTCAATCATTTAAAGATACATTTCCTTCCAACACCTATCAATCTCACTTAACAATCTCGATTGGTTTCTCCAACATTCAGCGTCAGAAGTTATACTGGTTGAACGTTCGATTCCAACAATTCCCAAGCCCCCATTGGTCAATAAATCAACCTCGCTCTTACTTTAAATCGTCTCAACCAGCACCCTTCAATTAATGAAGCAAGGATCCAAAAGATTGTAACCCACGTGATAAATCCTCATTCACCCCAAGCAACACAGCGAGCGAAAAGGAGACCCACACCTGACCTTATGGCAGCTCGTGAATCGTTCAGTGAGAATGGAATGGATTCTCATGGCCCTCCCTCACAGCATCATCGAGAAAACGATCGCCTGAAGATTCCCGGACACGAGAAGAGCGTTCACCGAGCGCAGATAACGATGATAAATTAAAACGGGTCTACCTAATCGACTGTGAGGTTTGTGCTGCTTCTGCTATCGGAAAACGCATTTCCCACTTCCGGTTGGCCCACCCACCCCCCACCCACAATTCACCCAAGAGAAAAACCCGGCCATTCCCAGTAGATACAGCAGAGACCGTAGAGTAGAGTTCGAAATCGAACTCGAAATGGGCATGTCTGGGGCTTTGTTGGGTCGAATTCGGATTCGGTTCAGCCTTTGCCACGTACCGACTGCCAGTTTTAAAGCCACACACGTTCCAATTGCCAAACACACATCTCCTGGCGAATTGCGTCTGCTTCGTCGTTTGCATCTTTCTCTTTCCCCCTGCCTCTCAATCACCATTTTCTCGAATGAATAAAGATGAGATAGTTTAATTAACGATCAGTTCTTGCCTTCGATTGTGCTCTGAAATGGCATTTTCGGTTTTTGGCTTTTTGCAGATCCTTCCGGTTTTAGTCAGATGATTCATTTAATGGAATTTTAAAACGTTTTCGTCCAATTTAAAGGAAACCAAGTGCCGATCGATACTTTAGAATTCGAAAAGCCAACAGATAATACAACAACTAAGTATGAGTAACAACCATTGGAATAGTAACATTCATTCCAAAATCCTGAAGTATAAATTTTCTTAAGAAACCGATGAATTTTGCATTAAGATTTGCAGCAACAACCAATTCTTTTCAACTTTGTCTGAAATTATTGAAAAGTCAGGAAAAAAGACGAAAATGTTCAAACAAATATATGACTAAACTGACAAAAATGACAAAAATGACAAAAATGACAAAAATGACAAAAATGACAAAAATGACAAAAATGACAAAAATGACAAAAATGACAAAAATGACAAAAATGACAAAAATGACAAAAATGACAAAAATGACAAAAATGACAAAAATGACAAAAATGACAAAAATGACAAAAATGACAAAAATGACAAAAATGACAAAAATGACAAAAATGACAAAAATGACAAAAATGACAAAAATGACAAAAATGACAAAAATGACAAAAATGACAAAAATGACAAAAATGACAAAAATGACAAAAATGACAAAAATGACAAAAATGACAAAAATGACAAAAATGACAAAAATGACAAAAATGACAAAAATGACAAAAATGACAAAAATGACAAAAATGACAAAAATGACAACAATGACAACAATGACAAAAATGACAAAAATGACAAAAATGACAAAAATGACAAAAATGACAAAAATGACAAAAATGACAAAAATGACAAAAATGACAAAAATGACAAAAATGACAAAAATGACAAAAATGACAAAAATGACAAAAATGACAAAAATGACAAAAATGACAAAAATGACAAAAATGACAAAAATGACAAAAATGACAAAAATGACAAAAATGACAAAAATGACAAAAATGACAAAAATGACAAAAATGACAAAAATGACAAAAATGACAAAAATGACAAAAATGACAAAAATGACAAAAATGACAAAAATGACAAAAATGACAAAAATGACAAAAATGACAAAAATGACAAAAATGACAAAAATGACAAAAATGACAAAAATGACAAAAATGACAAAAAAGACAAAAAAGACAAAAATGACAAAAATGACAAAAATGACAAAAATGACAAAAATGACAAAAATGACAAAAATGACAAAAATGACAAAAATGACAAAAATGACAAAAATGACAAAAATGACAAAAATGACAAAAATGACAAAAAAAGACAAAAATGACAACAATGACAAAAATGACAAAAATACTAAAAATAACATAAATAACAAAAAAAAAAATAACAAAAATGACATAATTGGCAAAAACTACAATGACTTGATTTTCACTTATTGTCATTCACACAACAGTGACATATTTGCCAAAAAATGTTATTTGATTGTTTCAAAATTGCCTCAAAAATGCAAAAAACAATCTCCAAAAAATTACAGAATTTAAAAAAAAATATGACAAAAGTTGATCCAAAAATTTTTTAAATTTTAATCTAAAACTTTTTTTTATTGTCTTAACTTTGTAACAAAGTATCAAAAATTGATAGAAAATAGTTTGAAAATTTTAGAAACATTGTAACGAAATGTCAAGAAACTGTCATAAAAATATTGATAAAAATATTCTCAACAAAATATTACAACACTACTATAACTTTAACAAAACTTGCCTAGATTTTTCTTTAATGACACAGAATTCCCTTAAAAATATCAGAGATTTTCCCAAAGTTTTACAAAGTTGTCGCAAAATTGTCACTTTATTGTCAAAAATAACCATAATTTATTGTTACAAAAATGGTTTAAATATGAGACAAATAAATATTAAAATTAAACAAACATCATAAAAATCTTACGAAAGTATCACAGAAAAGTTTATCCAAATCCCATGAAAATGAAAATTCATTAAAAGTTTAAGAATTAACCATTTTTAAGCAATTTAACGCTACGCTAATGCTAGTATTGTTATTTATGCTTGGTTAGCCGCTCTAAAAAGTAAACTTTTTTGGTTATGCGAATCATAAAAAGATGTGGGTGAATTCGAGCGTTTTTGAAAAGAGAAAAGTGTCTCTGATTTCATTGTTCAATTTGTTTCTTTAAAAGGGTGGCGTGCGCAATCCTGATTTTACAGCCTTTAGCATTGTCTGAGTGAATAATTTTGGAAGATCAAAATGAAGTTCTACATGCTTTGCCTTGAAATATGTAAACAGGAATACGACTTCTGTTTTTCTATAATGAATAACAAAGGATTATCTGCCCATTAAGCAAATTTCGAGAAACACACTTCAAAAGTCTAAGTTCAGCAAATTTCAAAATATTTTTCGAAAAAGAAAACTTTTTAGTTAAATGAAGATTAAAATACTGAAATTTGAAATTAGCAGAAGAAAAATTTTTGATGCAATTTTCTTTGAACTCTTTTTAAAAATCGACTAAAGAAATACTGACTCTTAAAAAAAGAACAAAATAATTCACTTTATTTAGATGTAGACTATGAAATTGATAATCTAAATGGTTTTATTTCTTAAAATTTCTATAGGGAAGTATAATTTGAACTTAAATCAATCCTTTGT
The DNA here is from genome assembly GCF_029784155.1 of Uranotaenia lowii. NCBI lineage: Eukaryota > Metazoa > Arthropoda > Insecta > Diptera > Culicidae > Uranotaenia > Uranotaenia lowii. The sequence goes on from NC_073691.1 coordinate 211,579,254, forward strand.
GTTTAGTAATCTCTGATAGTTACATCTTATGATCGAAATTTATTGATTCAAAACGTTTCCACTAGTGAAAACATTTTAAATTATTTATTAAAGACAAAAAAAATCTTTTTTTACACTTTAATTTTTAGTTTCGCCATATTCATGGTGAATTTTTTTTTACCGTGATGAAATTGAAAAACTACTGTATCAAAAAAAAAAAAAATTCATCAAGTCTGTTTTGAAATTTTCAACTCTCTCTTTAGATGCTGTTTGGGGCTTAGAATTGAAGTTTTTGTTTTAAAAATTTTTTACCTGTTTCTTTTTAGAATTTGCTATTTTTTATGTGTTCTTGAATAAGAAAAAATACCACCCTAGTTTATGTTTTGGTCTTCTTGACGTATAATTTTTTATCAAAACCTTTTAATTTTTTTAAAAAATTTCTTAGTTTGTAAGTTCATATAATTTTTTTTTCATGCTTTCTGTTAAAAGCGTATTTCACTCAAAATGCAATTTTTAGATGTGTTTTTTTACCAACTTTTTAGCCAAACGACTTAAAGCGCATTCAACGCGTCTGGCGCATTAAGGAAAGTTTTCCGCTAGATGTATGGCGATTTTCGTATAAATTTTTTTAATTTTTTCATACATGTTCTCGAACAAAACGAAAGTTTGTTGCGCTTATCAAGTCGAACATATTCCGTCATCCCTACTATTTTTTTATTTTTGATATAAATTTTAAATATATTTTAAACCAAATATCGGAGTCGCTACAATATTATAATCTAGAATGCAAATTTAAAGTTTCTTCACCTTACCAATGTATGTCAACAGCACAGAAAATTGTCAACAAACTAAACTTACTACCCTCGTGTTGCAGAAAAAGCAATCATAAACTATTCCTAGGTAAACAGCTACGTTCACCATGCAACAACCACGTGACAGAGCCGTCACTAGGCATAAGGTACTCAGTTATGGCTGTAGGAAGGCAGCCTTATTCCTAGGAAATGATGAGAACTTTATTGCGAGAATTTCAACAAACAAGCTAGCTGGGTCCATGATTTAGTTCCGGGACTTTCGGTTAAGAAGTTGGATTGGGTCTTGTAGTGTGAGAGGTTTGTTTGAAAAATATGTTTTGCAAGGATTATTTCAAATAGTTGTACTCAATTACCCCAGTCATACGGAACGATAACGAGATGTGGCGTTTTCCGACTTTTTTAAACGTGTCGGTCCAGCACCAGGAAAAGTGGGTTCAGAGAAGCAGATGACGGTGGTGGGATCCTCGGGAATTGCTTACCCAGTGGAATGAGCACACTTGAGACGAAACATTCGCTCTTCAGCCTGAGTAAACAAGTGGTGGAGAATGTTTGCGTAAGGATGCATTCCTGTGAACATCCTCCGCGCTGTGAATCGTACAAAATGTTCAAACGGTGTGGTGACGAGCTGGAATGTTTCGGCTTTGATGATTTTCATTTCGTTCGGTTAATTTTGTCATAATATTTACCCTATTGCTTTGGTTCATCGGAATGAAAGGATTTCCAAATTGTTTCAATGCGAGTGATGAATTTTCACACAAATAGCTGTGCAGCACATTAGCTTTCTGAGAAATTTTCTTAGAAAGTGTTCGAAATTGAATGCTTTAACAAGAATAGCACATCTTTGCTAAAATGAAGTAAGGGAGCTTAAATGTTTGCTACAATGACGTTCGGGAAACCAATTTGACATTGCACTATATTTGTACTAAAACGTGTGTGTACCTTTGTGTCTAGACTGGTTTTTGGTTCGTTTGCGCTAAGTTGCTCATTTGCCTGACTCTTTGAAGAAACCTACATACCTATAGCAGGTTTGTTCCACGAACGCCACTCGTTGGATGAACGGATGCCATTTGTCGCTCTATTTGTGCATCCCAACAATTTCAAAACGAGAACTCAAACGGAACTGGTAAAACCGAATTAGCTCGAAACCCTTTGCTTCTCCCCTTCATCAGGCCCTTGTAAAGTGTTTCCGCACCACTAAAATCATCAAGTTCCGTTCAAGCCAACCAAGCCAACAACCCTTTGGAGACATTTCAGTGACATTGGAAATCACAGACCCTTTTCACTGACTGTGGAGCACACGAGTAGGAAGGCAAATGGTAGCAAAATTTGCAGTGCAGTGGGCTCTCATTATGGTGATCACGTTTGGCCATTTTCTTTCCGGTGACGATTATATAGTTGAGTGTATCTTCGTATGTGTGTATGTGTTTGTGCTCACGTGTGTGTTTGTGTGAATGCGATCGAAACATCCAGATAACCACTCAATTGTAGCCAGCATCCCGAACAGGGCCTGGCCGCTTCGAGGAAGGTTTCTGCCCAAGCAAACCGGCAACTACCAACCGATGGCAAATAGTTTACTAATTAAGAATGCTTTCTGGTGGGTGGCTTTTTGTTCTGATTAGACGACGTGCTCGGAGGCGTGACGTTATTTGTGAACTGGAGGGCTTGTAGCTGAACGACCCGAACGTTCCCGGTCTTCTCTCAACTGCACATTATTAGCCTCTGTGACCGTGTGTGGGCACTAAATTGGGTTGCGAGCTTTTCAGGTGCTTTGAAACCGATTATCTGATTTGAATTTCCGTTTAATATAATAAATGTTTGAAATAGCTTGTTTTGAGAATATGTAAGTGAATTAAGTTATTTTTTACTATGGAGACATTATTGTAAATGTTTGAGCTTATGAACGTTTTATACGATGATGATTGGTTGATGGTTAAGATCTGGGGGAGGAAGACTGAATAAAAAAAGAAAAAAAATCTTTCAAACGTCGAATTTCTCTAATCAATCTACCGACCAGTGCGAAGGCTCAAAATTTTACTTTCTTATTTGTTGATTTTCAATAAAACTTGTTTGATGCTGAAAAGGACTTGTTTTGCATAAAACATTGAATTAATTAGGTTTTTTTTGTACTGGCAAATTCAAGCATGATCAGGCGTATTAAGTCGCTCAAATTTCGTTGAAGTTGTTGAAGCTAATAAATAAAAATTGTATAATTAATGGTTGGTCTAAAAATAGCTTAAATAACAGATTTAGATTTTGGGTAGTTCTCATGGACCGAACAACATTTTTATATAGGTCAAAGTTTATATTTACGACAGAGTTGACAGACTGGTATTGAATAATCTAGCTGGTGTATTCGATTTCGATGTTTACTTTTGAATCGGCAGCAATTAACTCAGAAGACTCAAATTCAGCACCTAAACAACTGAGTTACATGACTCGCTACACGAAACTAATCATCTAAAGTTAAAATTCGAACGATTACAAATCTTTTTAACAATTGCTGGCTTTTTGACGAACAGTAAAAAGCAATACAGAAATCGATACAGCAAATTTCAGTCTTCCTCCCCCAGGGTAAGATTACTGGAAAAAACTAAGTGTATTTTAAAAAAAAACGGAAAATTCAAATAACTGATTTTGTAAGATTTTATCGTCCCAAATTCGAATAATTTTCTAGAGTTTGATTATCAGCTCTGGTTTTTGTGATATGGCGAGTGGAAATTTGGAAATTCATTGATTTTGAGTAAAAACTATCAGTGATAATTGATGAACCAGCAAACATTAAAAACAAAAACTGATCAAAATTCATCCTCCATTCATTCAAGGAATCAAATTTTGCTTTATATAGCTTAAGATATATAGATTTAAAAATATTCCACTCTTTTGAGAAATTTGCATAACTATTTCTGACTCCGCTGAAGAAAGTCTTGAAGATTTTAATTCATCTAAGAGCTTTGTTGAAGACTTGCAAAATGATTTGATTTATCTAATTTATCTAATTTCTAAAATATTTTATTTTTCTAGAGTTTTGCCAAAAAGTGCTGAAATTGAAAAAATGATTTTTTTCCCATTTTCCATAGATATTTAGAAAACAAAAGGTGTTAGGAAAAAAATACATATTTGGATCAGCTCTCAAAAATTAGTCTTAATCTGTTCTTGAAATCTGTGCACCTTAGAAAAATGATACTTTTGTGTCTTTGTTAAATCCAATTATTTATTTCAGTTTTCTTAAAAGACAATAAAAATATGTTTTTCAATAATTTGTAGAAAAAAAATGTAGTGTAGATTACAATTCTAACTCAACAAAACATTAATCTTATCAAACAAACAGAATAAACTAATCAAGTTCCAACCACAGCACAGCTCGTATCGCGATTTTTACCACGTCTGAAATCTCACCGCCGGGTAAACGAAATTCTTCCCCCAGAGTGGGAAAGTTAAAAGATCCCCTCAGAAGAAAGTGTTTTAGCTATAGTTTTCACAGTCCGCTAGCTATCGAGGGTGAAGTTTTCGGTGATTAAAGTGCCGTGCATAAACAATGTGACTAAAGCTAGATTTAAAAATATCTATTCAGAGTGGTTATTATGTCTTTAAAACAGAACCATTTATAACAATTAAATTTAGATTAGGAATCCGAATAAGTCTTGTATGTACGTTCAATGAAGATCTCGAGTTTTCAAAAGTCAGAAAAACCATGAAACTGAAGAATTAACGAAATACTTGTAAATCTGAATACACTAAATCTCTTTTTATAAATCTGGAAAACGAGAGGGTAAAAAACATCGAAATCTTCAATGCAATTCTCAATTCAACTATGTGATAAATTTTTAAATAAAATAAATTGTGAATTTTCAATTGGAAATGATAAGCTAAATCCAGAATATATACTTCAGTAGAGGATTATTTCCTAAACCTAGCCTCCCCCACCACCCCCCACCACCTCATTTAAGAGGGTCCATAAATGCTGAAATCCCAGATAAACAATTCTACTACAGTTTTATAATATTATGAAATAATATTATAAAATCGGCTATATCGGTGAAATTTTATATTCTTTGAGAAAGAATATTTAAGAATTGAAAGATTATAGACGGATAGAAGATTAGGATAAGGTGAAAGCTGTTGAAAATGAGCCGGAGGGTATTTTTAAATTGAAAAAATATTCATCACTTTCATCATTTTGTTCCTTACGTTCCTATTTTCAAATATTTGATCATTTGTTGATAGAAATTTATCCCAAAAATTGCATTTCAATAAGGTAAGGCTTGCAAGATTTACCAGATTTTGCCCGAACTGTTTCACTTTATTTGAAAAAGCAAACAGAAATTTAAATTGATCATTCGAATTATGTATTTTGCTTACAAATTTTTTGAGCAAATTTTATCAAAATTAACATTAGCGATTTTTGGAAACATATAATATGATAAAAAAATTGACTGTGGTGTTTGTATAAAAAAAATCAAATTATCCAGTATTTTTACATAACTATAATTTCGTAATTTTGATATTGGCGGATAATTAGTAGAATAGTTCGAATTTGCACGGCCTTGATGCCTGGAAAGCTGAGGTGAGAATTACTCCACGTTTTGTGGTTTTAGAGTTGCTTATTACCAATAAAATCATGATTCGAATCATGCATTTCAAACTTAAACTAATTGCATTTTACATTTTTGAAACTCGCCATTTGAGAATACGAAAGATAATACTTGATATTATAAAAAAAAAAATTAAGATTCGGATTTAAATTATTATTTTTCAACTCTTATACAGAATCGGAACATAAGAAAGTTTCAGAATGGTGATCCAGAATTGAAACTGTGTCATTATTTGCAAGTTTCACTCAAATTTACAATTTGAATTTCGAACAAATTAATGAAGAATGAATTCAGATTAAAATCTAGAAAATCAGAATTTAAAACCCCCTTACTCTGCGTGAGGTGACGATAGTCGAGTCAGCCTAGTCACCCGATTCCAGTAGTCGCTTTAGGTGAGAAACGTCTTTTAGAATGAACTTCTTGAGTTCTTATCCTAATCTTGTAGTCAGCTGGGCATGAACCTCTGTCCCATCGGCTTCGGGAATAAGGTGACAAGACTCACGTGACTCCGATTCGACTCGACTATCTTCACCTCACGCGTGGCGCAGAGTGAGGAGGTAAGAGATTTCAGTTTGAGGGCTCTGACACAAATTAAATGTTTGTGGTTAAAAAAAATTCCCTTATTACTTGCTAATTTAAGTAAAGTTTTCTTATAAATTAAACCTTCAAATCTCTTGTTAATTTTTTAAAACTTCGATGAAAAATTGTCAATTCCAAGGACATATTTTTTGAAAGTTGAAAACGAAAGACCAAAACTTAAATTAGAGTTGAATATTTTAAAGTTTTGGTAATATTTCTTGTATTTTACGAAAAACAAACCAAGAAAAAACATCAATTTTTTTTTGTTCTTCAGTATCAAAACTGCTCGATGTCTTAAAGTCAATCATCGATTCAAATCAATCCTTTCATTATTGTACAATTATGCACAAAAAGTATACACAGTTTTTTTTTTAAATGAATCAAATCCTTTTGTTTTTGGAAAAATGTGCTTTGAAAACATTAAAATTAAAACTCAACGCCTCTGAAAAGGTCGAGATCAGCTGCCAAATGGATTTCACCCCGAAAAATGTGAATTTTGCTATCTTGTATATTTTTTTTTATAAATTGAACAAATAAGAGTAAACTCACGCAATGTAAGGGTAAAATAATCACGAAAACTGCCCTCTATTTGTATCGTAAAAGGATTTAAATGAGTTTGAACAAAGAGTATGAAACAAAAAACAAACGACAGAAAGACAGTTTAAGACGCATTTCGGTTAAACTTGGCCCTGCAACTGTCTTTCTACAATTTGAGTGCAATAATTCAATCAGGATTCCTTTCAAAAGAAAAAAAAGATTTCAACTGTCCTCGTTTTCAATTAAAATGAATTCCCTTGTTGGAGTTTCTTAGTAGACCAAAGAGTATAATTAAATTGAGATTTTTTTTTTGAATCATTGAACGAAACCTAAAATATTAAAATATTTTCAAGAAATTTGCTCAATTCAAAAAAACCAAAAACTTGAATACTTTAGAATACGTTCCACTTTCGGTATCATTTTTTTTTATTCAGTAACACAATTTGAACCAACATTCATGTGAAAATGCTTCAACTAACATTTGACTAAAGCTCCGCAAACCACCAGCTGGCTGAACCAATAACTCTTGACACCGCACTGCACATTGTTTACCAATCATCGCCACCACCAACGACATGTGATCGTAAGCTAAATATGTATGTCATTCTGTCTCCACCGCACGGTATTTTCCCTTTATATTGGGAAGGTAGACTCAGGTGCCAAAGCTAGCAGTGACACTTCCGCGCATTCCAGCCAGAGTGCTTCCTAACTAGTGGGTAGCACATTGGCTAAGAAAGCTGGAAACTGGAAAAGCAGAAATTTGCTTCCAATTTTCACGGCGACCGGTGCTTGACAGCTGCCAACCGAAAAAATGATTTATGATCCGGCTCCTTTCACCTGCCCTCTGGAAGATTGAAATGCTATGCTGGAATTTTCCGTCAGCTGTGCTGAAAGTGGCACAAAGGTGAGATTTTGTTTTGTTTCCCAATTGAGATGTGTGGATGAGTTTTTTTTTTTGTCGGAAAATTTAAAGGATAACTTTAAACGAATCCTTCCGGAAGTATCACACTTCGATGCTCAAATGCAATAACCCTGGATACCATACATAGTGTACTAACGCAGACAATGCTAGGATGTGGGGTTCAAAATTCCCCAAAAGGCACCGGGGAGTTCATTATCAGGATGTGCCAGGATTCGCACGCATGATACGCCCCAGCCTGTTGTCGTCAGTTTTTGCAGCCACCACCACACCGCGATGCGTCCAAGGGTGAAAGATGATAAACTCCGCGCGTCCCGTTTTAAAGGGCTTTCTCTCTTATCGGAACCATCCCGGGTGGCCATTTCCCGCATTAGTTTTGCTGCCTGTCTGGCCCATGGGAACGATTGGTCACGCGGTGTCAAACTGCGGCAAGGTGAATGTGTGAAGGAACCCGATGATAATAATGGTTCATCCGAATGACAAACGGTGCGGTCTCGGTTTGGTTTGGTTTTGGCTTTTGCTTGGCCCAAGCCTCGTCACAGGTTCGCCTGAGTGATTTAATTAGCTTCCATTGCAAATTTTGCTCCGGGAAAACTCCCGCGTGACAACTTCCATTTGGCTCAATGAGGCCCCCTTGGCAAGGCAACGACGACGACGAGAGACAACTTAGTTTGCACTAAATAATTGGAATCCACAACAATTATGAATGCCTTCGTGTGGAAAACTTGATGAAGTGCTTCGGAACACAGTGCAAAGTGGTTGGATGTCCGTGGAAGAGAGAGATTGCAACCTGGTACTGGAAAGGGGGGATGATGGCTAAGAGAGGGGGTAACTTTGTCATGTTCACGGAATGTCATGCTCGAAGTAGGTAGTAAACTCATTATGCCACTCGGGTGGGCGTGTAAAAAGTTTCTGCCTGTCATCGAGAAGTTTACGATTTGCTGTCGAGAGTTAGTTAACACATTATTCCTTCAGATTATCCGCGGTGATTTATTGAGAGAGATTTCCTCTTACGTATTTGTCTGTAGGGGAGAGGCGGGCTATATGCGCATATTAAGGAAAGCACTCATTTTCTCCCATATTCCAATTGATAGGAGTCTGAAAACCATATGCACATGAGCGGACATCTGTTTTCTATACGTAAGAGCAATGTTTCTATTAAAATCTCTTACAGTTTTTATGAAAATAATTTTATAATAAAAGAAGTCAAAATAGTCGATTTCCGAAACCGGCGGGCTAAATGCGCATATTTATGTTTTAATCTATATTTTATTTACACTTGCAATATTTTGAAAATATTTAATTGAAAATGGTAGAAACGGATGTTAAGCATACGTCAAGGCTGAAAATTTGGTCAAATTTTTTACATCACTAGTTCTTTCGCATGAAACATAGTTAAGTTTGTCATATGGCCATATTTCATGGTAATATTTTGTTCATATTGTATTTTTACCGGATCAGTATGAAGTGCTTCTTTTTTCGCTGTAAGATCGTGATTGAAGCGTAGATTTAATGCTGAAATGATAGAAATTAAGAAATTTATAAGACTTATCTATTTTTCTTGATATAGGCATTTAACCTGCCTTGATATGGGCATTCAGAACCTGCCTCTTATTCCAATATCTTATCATTTACAACTTTGCCAAAAGCTTCAATTTGTTGAATTTCCGATTTCCAGTTGAATAAGAAAGAAAAACCATTAAAATTTTTGTTCACAGAATCTGTACGCACAATAATTAAAGTTCAATATATTATAACAAAACTGACAAAAATCTTGTTTGAATTTTTAAATTTTTTCGACTTTATATAATTATTTAATTTTTCCAGTCATGTGTTAAAAGCGTATTACCCTCAAACTGCAATGATTAGATATGATGAATCTCTAGCCATATCGTCTATCGGCTGTATGCGCATATTACCCAACATGCGCATTTAGGAACACTTCCCCCTACCTACTTGTGATCAAAACTTCGACAACTGTTTTAGGTTTCAACTAGTTCAGAGGAAACGCATTACGAGTCTTCTTAATTTATTGTTTGTTCATTTGATAGTTTTCACGTGAAACGTTGTGTAAAACTTTATATAATCTTAAATATTTATATGTGAGAAGTCAAAATGGTGATATGAGCAATTTAAAAAAAATTAAAAAATTGTTAATTTTAAAAACCTGCACTAGAAGTTTTTATTTCCCATAAAGTTTGAAGTGACTTCCATTAATTAAGATTCATGAAAAATTCAAAAGCATGAATTTCCTTGAACTTTAAAAAGACTTAACATTTTTCCAGTTGGTAATTGAATAAGATTTCAAAACCCTTTAATCGACGCAATGAAATAACTGCCTATTTTTCGAAAACTTTACTTTTAGAATTTTAAAAATTATGAAATAAGCTGCCTCCCATAAACTTTAAGAATAGTCCTTTATAGAGATGTATCGAATAGTGGTATTCGGCGAACGACCGAATACCGAATATTGACTTTTTTAACTATTCGGTCGAATATTCTATTGAGTTTTCAATGAAAAAAACTAGAGCGAGAACTAGAGATTATTTCAATGCTTTCTTTTTCTTCCATATAAGTACCCCTCATGTTTTTAGTCGATTATGTTCAACCAGATGATTTTATCGGATGATGTATCACAAGACATTTTTTAAGTAGTGGTCTTTCTGATTTTTAAAATGTTACCAATAACTGAAAAGACATGACAAATCGTTTCTAGCTCGTTAATCACCAAAGAGATTGCGTTCCTGTGAAATCTGGAATAAACATGTCGAAATTATTTGCCAATCTATTTGAAATTGCTTCTCGGATATTGAATTAGATGAAGGTCGAATTTGAGCAAGATATCTTCAAAATGGTTGTTGGAAAGATAGATGATCTTTAACCTTGAGCATACCATACTTTCAACCACACGTATCCACACGGTCAGGCATTCAGGACGATTTTTGAGAAAAAAAAAAATAAGCAACATTTATGTAAAATTTGTAATTTTTGAAAAATAGTTATAGAACACAAAATCTAAAAAAATCTAAAGAGGAATTTGAGTTTTTTTCTATTTTCCTGAACAAAATTTGGGAAGTTTCAAACAATATCTGGACATTTTGGCCAGATTTGAATTATCTGGATTCTTTACTGGATTTATGGACAAGCCTGAGTATATCCAGAAAATCTGAAAAAAACTATAATCAAAACATAAAGCGATACCGTTCAGCATTCTCCTGTACGATCTACAGTGAAAGATACGTGGAAACACCTTAGATGTTTTGCTGAAACTATAAGTTTTTAATGATTGTGTAGATTTTACAACATTACTTTTGGATTATTTACAAATTATCCAAAATTATTTGATAAATTTACAAGTCTGTAGTAGATATTCGGCCTATTCGGCCTATTACCCAACATGCGCATTTAGGAACACTTCCCCCTACCTACTTGTGATCAAAACTTCGACAACTGTTTTAGGTTTCAACTAGTTCAGAGGAAACGCATTACGAGTCTTCTTAATTTATTGTTTGTTCATTTGATAGTTTTCACGTGAAACGTTGTGTAAAACTTTATATAATCTTAAATATTTATATGTGAGAAGTCAAAATGGTGATATGAGCAATTTAAAAAAAATTAAAAAATTGTTAATTTTAAAAACCTGCACTAGAAGTTTTTATTTCCCATAAAGTTTGAAGTGACTTCCATTAATTAAGATTCATGAAAAATTCAAAAGCATGAATTTCCTTGAACTTTAAAAAGACTTAACATTTTTCCAGTTGGTAATTGAATAAGATTTCAAAACCCTTTAATCGACGCAATGAAATAACTGCCTATTTTTCGAAAACTTTACTTTTAGAATTTTAAAAATTATGAAATAAGCTGCCTCCCATAAACTTTAAGAATAGTCCTTTATAGAGATGTATCGAATAGTGGTATTCGGCGAACGACCGAATACCGAATATTGACTTTTTTAACTATTCGGTCGAATATTCTATTGAGTTTTCAATGAAAAAAACTAGAGCGAGAACTAGAGATTATTTCAATGCTTTCTTTTTCTTCCATATAAGTACCCCTCATGTTTTTAGTCGATTATGTTCAACCAGATGATTTTATCGGATGATGTATCACAAGACATTTTTTAAGTAGTGGTCTTTCTGATTTTTAAAATGTTACCAATAACTGAAAAGACATGACAAATCGTTTCTAGCTCGTTAATCACCAAAGAGATTGCGTTCCTGTGAAATCTGGAATAAACATGTCGAAATTATTTGCCAATCTATTTGAAATTGCTTCTCGGATATTGAATTAGATGAAGGTCGAATTTGAGCAAGATATCTTCAAAATGGTTGTTGGAAAGATAGATGATCTTTAACCTTGAGCATACCATACTTTCAACCACACGTATCCACACGGTCAGGCATTCAGGACGATTTTTGAGAAAAAAAAAAATAAGCAACATTTATGTAAAATTTGTAATTTTTGAAAAAATAGTTATAGAACACAAAATCTAAAAAAATCTAAAGAGGAATTTGAGTTTTTTTCTATTTTCCTGAACAAAATTTGGGAAGTTTCAAACAATATCTGGACATTTTGGCCAGATTTGAATTATCTGGATTCTTTACTGGATTTATGGACAAGCCTGAGTATATCCAGAAAATCTGAAAAAAACTATAATCAAAACATAAAGCGATACCGTTCAGCATTCTCCTGTACGATCTACAGTGAAAGATACGTGGAAACACCTTAGATGTTTTGCTGAAACTATAAGTTTTTAATGATTGTGTAGATTTTACAACATTACTTTTGGATTATTTACAAATTATCCAAAATTATTTGATAAATTTACAAGTCTGTAGTAGATATTCGGCCTATTCGGCCGAATACTTAGCCCAACTATTCGGTGAGCCGAATATTCGGATTAACGTTTTTTCGGCGGTATTCGGCGTCGACTATTCGGCCGACCGAATATCTCTAGTCCTTTACTTTTATTACAAATTTGTTCGTTCGTTTATTTTCTTGGGAGATAATTCCTTTAATTTCTCTATTTTAAAGAAGATATAATTAATCAAAGATAAGCTGTTTTAAATTAAAAATAACTTTGACTCCTATAATACAAAATGTTTTTCACATTCTGGAAATTCAAATAGATAGATAATCAAACCAATATTTTTATTCGAAAACTTCAATGCTCATTTTTATGAAAATTGATTTCTTGTCTTTAGGTACAAAAAATACATTTGAACCCCAAAAATAATCAAAAATAGTCAAGTTCGTCGTGTTTATCCAAAAACCTTAAAATGTGAAATATTCATAAAATATCGAGATGGCGAAAAGAAACAATATAACCATAGAAAAGTGTAAAAAACTGCTTGCATTTAAAAAAGACTGCACAAAATTCTAAAGTTGACAAAGTTGAAAACATTGATAAAGTTGGGTAAGTAGATAAAAATTTCCGAAATTGACAAAATTGACAAAATTGACAAAATTGACAAAATTGACAAAATTGACAAAATTGACAAAATTGACAAAATTGACAAAATTGACAAAATTGACAAAATTGACAAAATTGACAAAATTGACAAAATTGACAAAATTGACAAAATTGACAAAACTGACAAAATTGACAAAATTGACAAAATTGACAAAATTGACAAAATTGACAAAATTGACAAAATTGACAAAATTGACAAAATTGACAAAATTGACAAAATTGACAAAATTGACAAAATTGACAAAATTGACAAAATTGACAAAATTGACAAAATTGACAAAATTGACAAAATTGACAAAATTGACAAAATTGACAAAATTGACAAAATTGACAAAGTTGACAAAATTGACGAAATTGACGAAATTGACAAAATTGACAAAATTGAATAAAATATTAAAATTTTCAAATTGGAAAATTGATCCTCGAATGATTGTGAGTAATTTCAAAGCGAGTATTCACAATTTGAAACAATCATGGATAACAAAAATTATTTTACAGATTCTCGTTTCATTGTTTTTCTGATAATAATCGATCCCATAAGAACAGTAAAAATATGATGTAGGCTATCAGCTGAAAATTTGGGAATCGCTGAGCGTTTCTTCTGGCCTCCCGTGAAGGAAGCAAACTTAAAAAAAATCCCAACCTACACAGCAGAAGCCTGGTAGCAACTGGGTTAATTGCCATGTTTCTACCTGGGTCGGTTGCTTAATTCACCCAACGAAGAAGAACGTCTTGAATGAGACCGGATCTACGGTTCCCTTACCCTGGTCTCTGTCCCCTCATTCTCCAAAAGAGCCCACACGAGCAGCGGGATTCCGAAAAAGGCGTATCTTTTGCTCTGACTCTGGTGATGTTCCATCGCTTCAGCAGCAGCGGCCTTGGCTTCGATTCAGTCAGTTTTAAGTCTTTGAAACCTCGCGCGAATGCCAAAAGCCGGAAGCTAGGGCTTCCACAACCGGATGGCGACCCTGCCCTGGCTGCGATGTGTGGGTTGTGGGTGGATGTGAGAGTCTTTCGTTGCTTTTGGCCCACCGAGAAGGTCTTTCGAGGAGCGATAGTTTCGTTTAGTGTTTGTTTGCCTGTTTATGTATGTGTGTGTATGTTTGTGTTTGTAAGCTGGGTTGATTCGCTTAGAAGTTCGGCCAAGTGGAATAAGTAGCTCGAATCAATATTTATGTGGAGCAATTTCGAGACTAGAGCAGCGAGAGGCTCTCGAAGGAAGGTCATGATTCTTCACTCGAGACGGGCTAGATTTGCATTCGAAGGATATATGCTATCGTATCATGGTTTCGTGCCATACTTTGTGGTGCCAAAACTTTTATGTCCTCCCACCTTCAGCTGGGATTAGGGGGTGTTAATCGAAATTTTCCGTCAATCAAACCTGAATAGACGTTGATTGATGCGTGTCTATATCATGCATTGCCTCTCGGGACCTATCGAAGACTGATATTATATGCCCTAGTGCGAGAATTTAGCGACACATTCGATTTTTTATTCACTATTTACTTTTCAAATTAACATAAATTAAAGTTCATAGTTGCTGGTATTGTTTTTTGAGAAAAATAATCTTAGTTCAGTATACAAAAACGAAACCAAATACAAAAAAGTAAAACAAAATTTTATACAAAATACAAAAACAATTCTTCAAATCGCAGACACAAGAGTGGTCACAAATGAATCAGCTTAACAGAACCGTTTCCGGTTCCGCACCAAAAAAACAATAGACTGCACAGGGAAAAGGTAAAACTTTTGCAACAATTGTTTCCCTTGAGCCAGATTCCTGTTTCGAAAGGACACGCGCCCGGTTTCTCCCTTTCCACTTCCCGTGGGAGTTGAATTTTGGAATTCCATTGCACCCAAAAACATCAACCTTCCGCCATTGTTTCAAGGTTTTCGTTTCTGGATTTTGGGAACAAAATCATGGGCCATAGAAGTCCTGTTATTCAGGAATTCGGAAGGAGCTATGCCTTATTTCTCGTCTCCTTCCAAGCACCTGAGCAGTCAAATGCGGTGGGTTGACTGTTTGAGTTCTTCCTTCCATTCCAATGCCTTGGAATGGGATCTTGGCCCCCTCTGAAAGTTTGTTGCTTCCTCTTGGGAAAGAAATCGCGATACGCCGTTGCTTATTCGCTGTTTATTTTCATTGTGCCATTTTCCGAAAACAAAAGAGGCCGAAACCGGAAACGGTTGTTTTCATTGTTCTGAAGAAGTAATTCCTTTTAAAAGACAAAAGCTTAAGGACCAAGAATTTAAAAAGCGTATACGAAATAAACTAGGGAAAATCCCTGAGATAAAACATTAAAACAAATTTTGGTTTTTCAGACGCTACTAAACAAATTGGAAGTATGTATATTAAATTTATCATATTTTTCCTGAAAATTGAAAGCAGGATGGCGAATGGAGGAAAAAAACATCCACATTGTCAAAATTGTCATAATTGTCAAAATTGTCAAAATTGTCAAAATTGTCATAATTGTCAAAATTGTCAAAATTGTCAAAATTGTCAAAATTGTCAAAATTGTCAAAATTATCAAAATTGTCAAAATTGTCAAAATTGTCAAAATTGTCAAAATTGTCAAAATTGTCAAAATTGTCAAATTTGTCAAAATTGTCAAAATTGTCAAAATTGTCAAAATTGTCAAAATTTTCAAAATTTTCAAAATTTTCAAAATTTTCAAAATTTTCAAAATTTTCAAAATTTTCAAAATTTTCAAAATTGTCAAATTGTCAAAATTGTCAAAATTGTCAAAATTGTCAAAATTGTCAAAATTGTCAAAATTGTCAAAATTGTCAAAATTGTCAAAATTGTCAAAATTGTCAAAATTGTCAAAATTGTCAAAATTGACAAAATTGTCAAAATTGTCAAAATTGACAAAATTGTCAAAATTGTCAAAATTGTCAAAATTGTCAAAATTGTCAAAATTGTCAAAATTGTCAAAATTGGCAAAATGGTCAAAATTGTCAAAATGGTCAAAATTGTCAAAATTGTCAAAATTGTCAAAATTGTCAAAATTGTCAAAATTGTCAAAATTGTCAAAATTGTCAAAATTGTCAAAATTGTCAAAATTGTCAAAATTGTCAAAATTGTCAAAATTGTCAAAATTGTCAAAATTGTCAAAATTGTCAAAATTGTCAAAATTGTCAAAATTGTCAAAATTGTCAAAATTGTCAAAATTGTCAAAATTGTCAAAATTGTCAAAATTGTCAAAATTGTCAAAATTGTCAAAATTGTCAAAATTGTCAAAATTGTCAAAATTGTCAAAATTGTCAAAATTGTCAAAATTGTCAAAATTGTCAAAATTGTCAAAATTGTCAAAATTGTCAAAATTGTCAAAATTGTCAAAATTGTCAAAATTGTCAAAATTGTCAAAATTGTCAAAATTGTCAAAATTGTCAAAATTGTCAAAATTGTCAAAATTGTCAAAATTGTCAAAATTGTCAAAATTGTCAAAATTGTCAAAATTGTCAAAATTGTCAAAATTGTCAAAATTGTCAAAATTGTCAAAATTGTCAAAATTTTCAAAATTGTCAAAATTGTCAAAATTGTCAAAATTGTCAAAATTGTCAAAATTGTCAAAATTGTCAGAATTGTCAAAATTGTCAAAATTGTCAAAATTGTCAAAATTGTCAAAATTGTCAAAATTGTCAAAATTGTCAAAATTGTCAAAATTGTCAAAATTGTCAAAATTGTCAAAATGGTCAAAATTGTCAAAATGGTCAAAATTGTCAAATTGTCATTGTCAAAATTGTCAAAATTGTCAAAATTGTCAAAATTGTCAAAATTGTCAAAATTGTCAAAATTGTCAAAATTGTCCAAATTGTCAAAATTGTCAAAATTGTCAAAATTGTCAAAATTGTCAAAATTGTCAAAATTGTCAAAAAATTTATTTAGCCCAGATTTCTCAATTTTTATCAAACTCAACACTCTAAGTAGTTAACTCAAGACAAGTTATATGGGCTTGAAATTGGGCTCAGGAAATCGGCTGTTTGAGTTCGGAAAATTTATCTATTATTTTTCGCATAAATCTCAATATTTCACATTATCCTAGCTAGATTTGGTTACACAGTATTGCTGAAACTAATTTCAGCGGAAAAACAGTCAGTGGAAATACTCTTTTTTCGCTCCCACCGGATATGACCTTCATCATTTCATGCTCGTAATCCACATTTTTGCCCACAGTTGACAATAATAGCCCCGAGATGCAACGTATATGAGTGTGCATTTCTCTGTTTTTCTAGTGGCATTACAGAGCACTGCATTTGCAGCGAATCCGGAAGTTGATAGTTCTTGTAGCACGTCAACTTTTTCGCCGAGTCAACAGGCATCAGAAATAGAAGAAAAACCCAACCAGCAGGAAATTTGACCCAAAGGGATTTTCCCACATCAACAAATCGCATCGCATCGAACGGATAAAGTCATCGCTGGCTGACTACTGGGTGGCGGACTGGCAAAATGTCATCCCTGGGTATACTGGGAACTCGGGGAAGCTTTTCCATTTGACCTATGGCGGCGTGATTTATGCCTTTCTGACACATTCCTTTTGCCGCCGCATGGCACGTGGTTGAATCCTTTCTGAGTTCTTTTTTTTACTAGCCATTTCGCTTTGCAAAAATACACATATCTATAAAGGTGTAGGTGCAAACATATATGCTTATGAAGTTGCTTTGCTGAGTTGAGATAGGTTGGTGTTGGTAGACTTTTATTCTCTGTCACTCGCCATGTTTTCCAGCAGCTTTCCTCTGAAGAATCTCTATTGCATGCGCCCATTGCGAAAAAAGACAGCTTCATACACAGGAACTACAGGCGGAAAGCGGCGTCTCGATGGAAAAATGTTCAGGTTCAAAAATAGCGAAAAACCCTTCGGACTGGAGGCAGTCCCAGTGCTTTATGAGCTGCTAAATTCAAGCTGTGAAGTGAATTATTCACTCTTGCTGTGCTGCTGCTGCTGCTGCTGCAGTTTGCGGTTTCTGATGGGCTTATAATAATATTTTTATACCCCTACATTGAAAGAAGAAAAAAAAACCACTCACTAGGCGGGTGTTATTTCGACCGAGTTCGGTTCTCGAAATAGTGCAGACAAATTTCTGCAAAGACAGTTGCAATTGCCGGCACTCTGCTGGTGTTTACAGGCCATTTCCGGCCCTGCTGGTTGAGCTTCCGTGAGGAAGTCCATTACAAAAGTTTTCCGTTCGGGAAATTGATCCAAATTGCTGGCAAATATTTACAGGTTGTTGAACTGCCACCTTCTCAAGCGTGCATGCGATGCTGCTGTCTTCAATTGCCCAATTCAACATGCTAAAAGGAAAAATTAAATAAGTTAGAAAAATATGCATCATTCTTTTAAGGTTGAAAAATAAGAATTACGAAAAGCTTCGAGATTCGTTGTAAATTTCAACAAATTGAGATTATAAGATTCAACGTCAATTAATTTGAAAATTTAAAACGCACGATGTTTCAAGCTAAGCTACTTTGCAGACCACCAGGTTGCAACAGTTCCATTTCCGTATATGGTTTTTGCCAGCAAACTCCGATAAAGACAAAGGGGGAAAAGTTGTCTCATTAAATTTATGCCACAGTGATTTTATTCTGATATGCATATAAGTTTGTTTGAGTCACTCAAACCACTGAGTGGAAATGAAAGCTCAAATGACTCGATGAAAGTTGGACGATTGATAAATTTGTGTTCGGAAACTGGTTTCATTTCATTTTTTTTTTTCGGTCAGTCTACTAAAATGACAATGGACTCTTTCCTTCCGTCTGCAGCATCTTAACCGTCATAAGGCAAAATCATGCCTCCCCTTGTTTAATCTGTTGTTCATTGAAACTTTTTCGAAAATAATTTTGTAATGAGCGAGATCTTCGGAGTGAAATGAGTTTTTCTGAGCTACCAAATAAACATAAACATTTTGACTCGATAAAAAAAACAAGTTTTCGGCTGCAGGACTTATGAACTCTATTCTTTTTTTCTTCTCAAATAAAAAAAACCGATTTTTTCTTTAAATCACAACTTTAAAGGGTCAAGTGGGCCAAATTTTGAAAATTAAAAAAATCGAATCCTCATTTTTAAATAACCAAAATAACGCGTGTTTTGTTTTGAAGGAAAAAATTAATAAATTTTCGAAAGGCAGAAAAGTTATTCAAGTGGCGGATGAAGAACTTTGAATACCGATTAATATTAATAGTAGAAATATTATGAATAGTTGGATTAATAAAATAGCGTCTGGTTAAAGCCCCTCTATGTAGACTTTATTTAAAAAAAAGCCTGATTTAAAACACTTAACAATGGATTGTAGCCTTTCTTAAAAACTGCAAATTATTTTTGGATACATATGACACAAAATAATAAACTAATAAACAGATTGCGAAATTCTGAATCATAAAATTACGATAGAAGAATTTCAAACGCAGTTAAGCCGGAATGAACTTATAAATTTTTCATTCAAAATTGTTTATAGAAAAAAAGTTTTTTTTTTTTTGAATTACTAATTTTTTATATCAATTACACCATTGACTGATCTGAAAAATAGAACTAGGAGTCTGGTGTCAGTCAAAGCCGTCAATCAGGTGTTTTGAAAGGAATATGTTGGACTTAGTGAAGTAAACGGGCCGCCCGGAAAGGGTCTTTTTCTAAACGAGCTGTAGTCTTAGTTGTAATTTTTGAGATGAGATCAGTTTTGATGCGGAATTCAAAATAATTCTCAAACGTCTCCATAATCGAAACCTTTCAATTTTTTTTTGTTCAAAAAACTTTTTCTAACAAACAAAAACGCCCTTATGTATGCAAGTATATCAACGCCTAGAAAAAGGCAGGGTATGAGAACAATGTAGGCTAATAATATTTTTGTGTGACGCGTATAAAAAAATTGGGAAAAGTCCAGTCCGGCCCTGATGTCCGGATTTCATTGAAATTGTCCGGATTTTTCCTGTTTTGCCAAATAAAATTATAATACAAATTGTATTGAAAATTTTTTTTATATGTACATTAGACCGCTGCAAAAATGACTTTTTGCTCCCATATGTTTTTTCGATGCCTTTTGGGTCACCAAGCATCAGTGTAAAGTTTGAGATGATTTGGTTGATTCCTGAGTAAGCGCAACGCGTTTCAATTTTTTATGAAAATTTGTATGGAAGAAGAAATTTTTGCACATTAAATCATCCAGAAAACGCAAATAAGCTTGAAATGAAATAGGTCTTTAATTTTTGGTTTTGACTATTCTTAAGCATCATTTTTTGCTTACATGACAAGCAGCTTAGAGTTTCATGAAAAAAGTTATAACCATTTCAAAATTAAAATCTGAATCCATTGAAAAGTATTCAAAAATGACAGACTTTGCTTGCTAGAGCTGTTAATAATTGCATGAAATTGTTTTTGCAAAAGCTTTAAAAATCGAAAAACTCTCTGGCAATGCAAAACAGTTTTTTGGGATTTTTTATTTCCAGCCTACTGTTACACAGCTTTCAAACAAGCAGTCAAAAACGATATAATTAAATAAATGAATTTTGAAAACACAAATTTTATATAACACTAGCTGACCCGGTGTGCTTTGCTACACCTTTCAAAATCGAATGATATTTTCAGAATTTACTCAAATTTTTACTGTTTTGTTGGCATTATTTTAAATCAAATTATAACATAATTCATAAGCAACCGCTATAAAATGAGCGCTTCAGCTGTAGTTTCGGAAGGCAATCCAAAAATAACTTAAACTTATATTCTGAATCTTGATCCATAAATTTGTGTTAAAAATCTGATAATTTTAATCTGTTTCTTTAAGCTTCACCCTGAAAAAGGAGGGTCTCAAATAAATCGTACGCAAATAATTCAACTGATAAAATATGGTTGTTTTTGCTTGATATAATCTGGATTTATGCTAGAAAACTGATAAGAGAGCCCCTCCCTGTCCTTCCCTCCCCCCCCCCCTGCTGAATAATACCCATCATACCAATTTTATTCATTTCCAAACATCTTTTGGTATCAAATATTGTTAAATTGGCTGATAAGTTTTTAAGCTTTACAACAAAATTTATATGGAACCCTCTCCTTTTTTCTCCTCTCTACACTGTAAAGCGAAAGGGCCAATATCAATCGTAGAAACATATCTTGTAACCAAGTACCTTTCCATGCCATATTTGTATCCATTTGTTGGCTTCGTTTGCATAAATTGAGAAATAATGCTAACAAAATTGTATTGGGCTAACCTCCCTCCTCCCATGTACCTACTCACTGAATAGAGCAGGGTGTGTCAGATAATCATAGAATCATACCAACATGATTTTCCATGTTAAGTTTTGTCCATTTCTCTCCTCTTCCCTTTCTTTATTCCCAATTCTATCATACCACTGCAAGAAAGGAATTGTTTGACGTAAAAAAATTTCTCGTATTAAAATACCATTCCATGCCAAATTTGGTTTTATTTGCGTTGTAAATTCTTGAGTTATGCATAAACTTGAAAGGAAGTACCATCCCCCTTCCGTTCTCCCCATTGAATGCAGGGGTGAGAACATAATATTCATAAAAGTATTTTTTGTTCTGAAATATTTTTTGATACCAAATTTTATTTCATTTGCTCTATTAATTCTCGAGTTCTGCAAAAAAAATTGTATGGAAGTCATCCTTTCACCCTTTTTATCTTTCCGTTGAAAAAGGTGGCGCTTTAATTTATAATAGAAACATTTCTCATATCCAAATACCCTCACATGCCAAATATGGTTCAATTTGCTCGATCAGCTCTCCAGTTATACTGAAAATTGTAAGGAAGACCTCTTCTCCTCCTTCTCATCCACCTTTTTGAAGGTGTGAGGGATACGAAATATTCATAGAAGCACCCGTACCCAAATATCATTCCATGCCAAATTTGGTTCCATTTGTTGTTGTAGTTTTTGTGTTATGCAATACAAATTTTATGAAACTTCCCTCCCTGTTTCGTTTCTCACCGCTGGAAGAATCAAGGGTTCTCAAACAATCATTAGAACATGTCACGTTCCCAAACATCCGCCCATGCCAAATTTGGTTCCGTTTGCTTGATTAGTTTTTGAGTTATGTAAAAAATTAAAGAGAAAGCCCCTCCCCTGTTTATATCTCCCTACTGGAAAGAGGGAGGGGTCTCAAATAATCATTAAAATATTATTCGTATCCAAATACCTTCCCATGCCAAATTTGGTTCCATTTGCTTTATTAGTTTTTGAGTAATGAAAAAAATATGAAAGGGGCCCCTCCCCCTTTCAACTGCAGGGAGGGAGGGGCCTCAAATAATCATTGAAATATTTTTCATATCAAAATACCTTCCCATGCCAAATTTGGTTCCAATATCTTGATTAGTTTTCGAGTTAGCTTAGACTAGCTTAGCTTGATTGACTACTCACATCCTCCTTTGAACTATGGAACCCGAAATACTTTATCTTGAATTTATTTATCATGAGGTGAATCCATTTTTGCTTCCACATTACTTTTAATGCATTTCGAACTCCATTGTCGCAGGCGTGGCTCAGTAGAACGCATTCCACATCGCCAATGGTTGCTACTCCGTGATTGACCGAGGCCATCAGTTTTGCTCAAAGGTCAAAAGAATGGTGCTTGGGATTAGCAATAGCAGCTCATCCTCAATGCACAAAACAGATGCTCCTCTCTTTGAACATCAATAACGGCGCCGGCCACGTCCCTAGTAGTCAATGGATAGATTGAAAAGGTAGAAAGGGATGAAAGATCAATTTTGTGCTTAGGACCGAGGTTACCTCTGCATCCTAGCAAAATAATTTAAAGTTGGAGGTTTGGGAGAAAAGGACATGAGCAGGATACACTTTTGACTAGTGTAATGATGTGAAAACCAAATACTATACATTGTACTACGCTACTGTTCTTCCCTAATGACACTCAAAAAGTACAAAAATGCATAATGTTTTTATACATTAACTTCCAATCATCGAAGAAAAAAATGATATCAATCTTAAAAAAAATCTTTTAATAAAATGATGGTGACTGTCTTTCGTTTCTTTAAATCTTCAAAATACTAAATTTAATCTAAACACAAAAAAAATATGTATCAGATTAGTCCTTTTCAATAATGTCAAAACTTATTTTACTTTATGAAAATATTACTATTGTGTTACTCAAAAAAGTAATCATCCATTAAAAGTTTAGCCAAGTTTTAAAATTATGGAATCCGGGATTATGATCCTACAAAAATTGGAACTCCAATCAAAACTGCAACTTTTTGCCAATTTTTTACTTCCGAAAATGCACTTTAACGCCGATGAATTCTGTAGTTTATTCAAAGTCAATTTCGTGACAGAAAAAAATGATGTAGATTAACAAATATACAGTTGCGTTCAAAAAAGAATGAAATCGCATGAAGCTGCACACACACTTCCAACTTTGACAAGCTGCCATTTCTCTCTCGGTTTATATTTTTTCATGAAAATTTCACACAATCTTTTTCGAACTATCCAACTAACACTCCACAAAATTTGAAGTCTTTTCAAAGACGAGAAACAAAGATACAGCTTTTCCCGTAAAAAAGGGAAATTTGGAGATGCTTCACTAAATTTGCTATATCTTTGAACAATTTTCATCGAAAAATCTTGAAATTTGGTCCAAAGATGTAAAAAACATTTGATCTAATATCAGGGCCAAATTTCGTCAAAATCGATGAACGTGATCAAAAATGGTGCCGGATTGAAGATGAGGTTCATTATCGCCTAGCAGGACGATTTCATTCTTTTTTGGACGGATGTTTTTATGGAAAACATCGTAATCCAAGTATTCTTGGTTTTTTCTTCCACAAAACCAAAGTTTATTACACAGAATATTGTAAATTGGTAGGAACTTCATCCTTGCTTTGTTTAGAAATAGAAATTGTTCCAACAGAGCTGGCTATTGAAACAAAAGAGCGAATAGAATATTCGCATTAATTGTGGATCAAATTTGTTTATCGGTATAATTAGCAGGACATTCTTTAACTCTGTTTTTTCTTATTTTTGAACCCTGTTGAAACATTTTCTCTTTCGAAACAAAGTACGAATGAAGCTTAAAGCAATTTACAACATTCTTTGTGCTAACTTTTGGTTTTGTGAAGGAAAAAACCAAGAATACATGGATAACGATGTTTTCCATACAAACATCCGTCCAAAAAAGAATGAAATCGTCTGTTGGGCGATAATGAACCTCATTTTCAATCCGGCACCATTTTTGATCACGTTCATCGATTTTGACGAAATTTGGCCTGATATTAGATCAAATATTTTTACATCTTTGGACCAAATTTCAAGATTTTTCGATGAAAATTGTCAAAGATATAGCAAATTTAGTGAAGCATCTCCAAATTTCCCTTTTTTACGGGAAAAGCTGTATCTTTGTTTCTCGTCTTTGAAAAGACTTCAAATTTTGTGGAGTGTTAGTTGGATAGCTGAACTAGATTGTGTGAAATTTTCGTGAAAAAATATAGATCGAGAAAGATATGGCAGCTTGTCAAAGTTGGAAGTGGGTGCGCAGTTTCATGCGATTTCATTCTTTTTTGAACGCAACTGTATGTGTGTAACTGCATTTAATAAATATTATCATCGATAATCAGAAACATAACTAAGCGATTATCTTAAACCGATAAACCCGACGAAAATGAAATCAAAGTTTTCCATTAAAAGCTAAAATTGTTTCACAATTTAGGAACTGTGATTTATCAAATTCTAACCTTACTCAAAGACTAAAAATTTAAAAAAATACTTAGCTTTGTGCAATCTGGCTGATAGTATCAGGTTTTCTAATGAAGAGCTTTTATCTTGATTAGTTTTCGAGTTATATGAAAAATTGTAAGATAGCCCCCTTCCCCTCTTCCTATCACCCCACTGAGAGGAGGGAGGAGTACCTAATATTCATTGAAATATTCCCCGTTCCCAAATACCACCTCATGCCAAATTTGATACCATTTGCTTGGTGGGTTCTCGAGTTATGCAAAAAATTATCTTTTATTTGGGAGGCCCCTCCCCCCCTTCCTGTTAGGAGGAGGGGTCCCAAACCAAAATAGGAACCTTCCCCGACCTCCATTACCCCCATCTGCCAAGTTTCACGCAAATCGGTTTAGAAGTTTCTGAGTCTATAGGGAACAGACAGACAGACAGACAGACAGAAATTCATTTATATATATATACTAGCTGACCCGGTGTGCTTTGCTACACCCTTCAACAATAAATGATATTTTCAGAAATAGTTCAAATTTTTATTGTTTTTTTAGTATTATTTTAAACCAAATTATTACATAATTCAAAAGCAACAGTTATACAATGAGAGCTGCAGCTAGAGTTTCGAATTGAAACACAAATATGACTTAAATCCTTTCTTTCCCTCTCTACACTGTAAAGTGTAAGGGTCTATAAAATCGTAGAAAAATATCTCGTACCCAAATACCTTTTCATGCCATATTTGTTTCCATTTGATGGCTTCGTGAGCAATAATTGAAAACTTATGCTAACAAAATTGTATTGGGCTCACATCCCTCGTCCTATGTTCCTACTCACTGAAAGGAGGATGGTGTGTCAGATAATCATAAAATCATATCAAAATGATTTTTCATGTTAAGTTTGGTCCATTCCTCGGATTTTGTAAGGGAGACCTTACATCCCCCTTTTCATCCACCTCTTTGAAGGAGTGAGGGATACCAAATATTCATAGAAGCATTTCTCGTACCCAAATATCGTTCCATTCGTTGCTGTTGTAGTTTTTGAGTTATGATGTAAAAATTGTATGAAACTCCACTCCCTCTTTCCTATCTCCCACTGGAAGAAGGAAGGGTTCACAAACAATCATTAGAACATGTCACGTTCCCAAATACCCGCCCATGCCAAATTTGGTTTCATTTGCTTAATTAGTTTTTGAATAGTGTAAAAAATTATAAAAGAGGCCCCTCCCCCCTTTACTTCTCCCTACTGGAAAGAGAGATGGGTCTCAAATAATCATAAAAATATTTTTCGTATCCAAATACCCTCCCATACCAAATTTGTTTCCATTTGCTTTATTAGTTTTTGAGTTATGTAAAAAAATATGAAAGAGGCCCCCTCCCCCTTTCTACAAAAAGGGGGATGGGTCTCAAATAATCATTGAAATATGTTTCGTATCCCAATACCATCCCGTGCCAAATTTGGTTCCAATATCTTGATTAGTTTTCGAGTTATATGAAAAACTGTAAGGTAGCCCCCCTCCCCCCTTCCTATCAACCCACTGAGAGGAGGGAGGGGTACCTTATATTCATAGGAATATTCTTCGTACCCAAATACACCCCCATGCCAATTTTGATACCATTTGCTTGATGGGTTCTCGAGTTATGCAAAAAATTGTCTTTTGTTTGGGAGGCCCCTCCCCCCCTTCATGAGAGAGGGAGGGGTCTCAAACCACAATAGGAACCTTCCCCGGCCTCCAATACCCCCACCTGCCAAGTTTCACGCAAATCGGTTCAGTAGTTTCCGAGTCTATAGGGAACAGACAGACAGACAGACAGACAGACAGACAGACAGACAGACAGACAGAAATTCATTTTTATATATATAGATATATAGATTGAATATATTTTCTGGGGTACAATTTAGGTTGGTGCTTTGTTGACATGAAATGTAATGCAAGAATCAAGGAACTTTTTTCATCCAAAGTTATATTTTTTGGAACTTTCAGAACATCTCTGGCGATTTTTGAATGAAAAATTTTGTTTTCCCATACAGATTTCCATACAAAATTCAAAGTCATTGCGCTAATTCAGGACTGGGTGAATCACTTCCAAAATTTTTATTGCCATTTCTGGCAGCAAAACCAACCAAAAAAAGTTATGAGAGGTGTAAAAATTTAAGAATACAAAATTTTTGAGTAATTTGATAAAAAATAACTGAATTATGGTTGCCTGAAATACAATTAAAAATCTGTTGATAAGTTTTTTTTATGAAAAAAAAAAATTGCTTTCGAGTATTTTTTTTCTAAATTTTTGTTGAGTATTTCCTGGGTTTCGATGAAATTTGCCTGGATATTGCCTGGATTTCGACAATTTTGAAAATAAATACCCGGATTTTGCCAGGTATTTAGATAAAAAAAAACGCCTGGAATGCCCAGGTTACGTACAGGAAAAATTCTGTATAATGCTAAAACACATTCCTTTCATCCTGCTGGATTTGAGCAAGATAGGTAAACGACAAGGTATTACATTACCATTAGCCTCAATCGGCAGAGGCGTGTTAAAGTAGGGTAAAAATAATTATTGATTTTCGGACGATATGCATGGGATTTCGAACAAAATTACGATTTATAAATCATTGCATGCTTTCATTGTCCAAATAAGTTACCAGTCATATTCTTGAAAAAAATGTGGGGCAATTATTCATATTTATGTTTCAAAACTTTCAGTATTCGAACTACAAGAAAGTTTTTGTTTTCAAACCGATAGTATTTTAAATGAATATTGGAATTTCGAAAAAAAACTATTATTCAAATTCAGTTTAAAAAAATACGCATAAATTAAGAGTTGTTACAACTAATGGCACTATAGTAAACAAAGAAACGAAATGTCACGATAGGATTTTTTATTTTCTGTCAGTTTCAGTCGCCTGTTTGTTTCCTATAGTCTTTTTAGTTACAACTGGTAATTCGTCGTTTGTAATTCGGTTCGCTAAGATAAGTCGAAGTAAAATTGAACACGGTGTGTTTCGTAGAAGGACTTTTGGTGAAAAAATACAGTAACTCTGATTTTTGCATGGGCAGAAAGAAGAGCATTTCCCGGGTTAGATTAGAAATTGATGTTATGGAGCCGAAGATGAACTGATTTCAAGGCAATTACTTTTACTTCTAACTAAATATTATATTTCTTAAATTCTATTGAAAACTGGTTTGCTGAGGTTTGTTGAAATTTTAATCTGAGGTAAAATAAATTGAAAAATACCATAATCGAGCCGTATCATCGAAAACTTTTTTTTTTGTAAAATGCGTATTCATACGCATCTGAGCGTACAAATATTATGGAATCAATTCAAAAAAAAGTTTAAAACAAAAAGATGTTTTTCATTTTTCCTTGGGAACCAATCAAAGGATGTTGGACGTTTTTATTCGTGTTTCTTTTAGTATTATTAAACCAGCATTAATTTCAGAATATACACATATGAATAAAAATTTGAGTAACATTTGGATGGCAACAATTATAACAAAGATATTCCATATAATAAACTTAAAATAAAATTTTCATATGTACTATAAGTTTTCCAATGCAAATCACTAATTCTTCTAGGCGTTAATTTTTTTTTAAGATTCAGAATGACAAAAATTTGAATAAAATTTTCAAAAAAAATCATTGCTATTCCATTGCACTGGTAAAAATTTTCAAATTTGAAGATTTTTCAATACACAGACTGAAAATCTTTAAAAAAAAAAAACCAATCGTATGGGGACTCACCGACCAAATAATTCAATTTTGCCTGGAAATGACTCAAAAAATGCTAAATTTTCAATTCATAAAAAAATAAGTGTCTCTTTATTTTTCTTTTAAACGTCCCCTAGAAACACACCGTGTAAAATAACTTAAACTGATTATTATCTTAACTATTGATCATAAGGTTGCCAGAATGATTTTTGCGCGTATCCGGGCCTAGCAAATCCGGACGATTTTATCCAAAATCTGGCAATATCTAGGCGTTTCATTACAAAGTTCAAAACTGAAAATCCGGGTAAATAATTCAACAAAAATCAAGAAGAAAAACACATGAAACAATTTTTTCATCGGAACGCGTCAGCAAAAATCTGTTTATGATTATTTTAATAGAACTTGCCAAAAAATTTAGTGTTTTGTCGTAAAATCTAATATTACAATACCCAAATTTGAGTTTTATGTTCGTTTTTGCAAACAAAAAGAAACATCTTAAAGCTTGAACACACTAGTTATTAAAACTTATTATTATTATTTTTGTCAATTTTGTCATTTATGGCATTTCGTCAATTTTGTTAATTTTGTCTATTTTTTTTAAAATTTTGTCAATTTGATAAATTTCCAATTTTGTCAATTTTGAATTTGTTTTTAATCATTTTGTCATTATTGTCATTTTTAAGAATTAGGTCTTTTTTGATGTTTTTTTTTTTCATTTTTATCATTTTCGTCATTTTTTCTGTCAAATTTGTGAATTTTGACAGTTATGTTAATTATGTATTTTTTATAAATTTCACAAATTTTGTCATCTTGGTACATTTTTGACTTTTTTTTTATCTAGTTTGCTACTTACATGTCATTTTTGTCATTAATGTCATTTATGTCTTTTTGTTTGTTTTTTCGTCTTTACCAGACTATGAGAAAAAAAACAACACAAACAACAATCGAAATGTACAGGTTTTTCGAAGACATTATATAAATTATAGGGATTCTGCGGATGAACCAAATTCTACCTGACAACCAATGATGTCAACCTTCCAGATTTTTTCTGAATCTTCCAGACATTTTGGACTTTTTCCAGACATTTTTTCCAAACATAATGTCTCAAAATTCCATACAAACTTCAGGCTCGTTGAGCGACCCCTTCCCGTGATCCGATCTGGCCCAAATTTTGGCATGAGATCTTGTAATAGGCCTAGGATCAATTTTAGCCTGCAGCGCATAACATTTCACAGGTTTTGAATTTCCCATACAAACGTGTACTTGTTCTGCTTCTTATCGCGATCAGGGGCCTTTTGTACCTTGAATGTTCGAAGCCCAGCCTTAGTTTTGACCTTGTTGAACTGGGTGATTATAAAGCAGCACCTTCTTAAACGACCTAAGATAGTGAAGACAGTTCAGAAACTGAAGAAAGTATGGGTTTACATGCAAAAAACGGTTGATTCACAGGTTGTGCAGAATTTTATGGCCGGTATTAAGGCCAAGGTGCGGGCATTTGCGTATGGACTGTAAATAAAATACGAGTAAAATTTTAAAATGAATTTTAATAGTTATTTTTCAATCCCTGAAAATTTGGTGGTAATCGGATAAAAACTCGAATTTTGCGAATCAATTTTGTGTGTTGCAATTTCATCGTGGACACCCTTTAATATGGCAGAAAATGATTAGAATTTATGAATTATTAATGTAGTGGTTGAAAGCTATAAAAAATGGCAAATTCTTCGAAGATGTATGTTGAATTGAGAGTCAAACAGAATACATAACTGTTAGTGTCAGAAACAAACGACAAGTGCCTATCTACCACATTGGAAAAAAGGTCACCACCTTCCCTAACGCAAGCAATCCAGACTTTTTCAGACATTTCCAGACATTTTTCAAAATCTTCCAGACTTATTCGAAAAAACAGTTGGCAACCCTGCTGACAATCTTGAAAAAATGTCTTCAAGTTTTGTTTTGCCAAAATCAGTAGATTTTTTGTTTTTCGTAAAACTTACGGATTTGAGCGGTTTGCAATCAAGCAACGCTGCTCTCATGTCATTTACCCCTTCTCAGAGCGACATGTGCTCACGAATATAGCGTTTGGCGAAATATGGGACTAACAATCGCTTTCGTAAAATACGATGCAAGAATCAAGGCCCTATGATTGACTTAGCCCTATTTTTTAATCCGGTCCGGCCAAAAGCTAAACTGGAACACAAACCAAACCAAAAAAGAGCCAAATAATCAAAATTGCAAGTTTGACCATTTTTTTTGGTTTTGTTAAATTTGATCTGTTGGTATTTTTGTCTTATTATTTATACTGTTGAGGGCGCCCCCTCTTTCGCATTGGCTTCCAAAATTTCTATAGCAATTAGTGGCTTTAAAACGACCAAAAACAGTTATGGGTGGTGTAAAATAGAATAAGTTTGAAATTTTCATACAAAGCGTGCAGCGGTCTACTATACCTTTCTGTTAGAAAGGCAAAACGTGAATGAATCACATTCTATTTTAAATGTACTCAATCAATCGGAATAGCGTTCCTCGAACGTACAAAATAACCTAATAAATTTGACTTCATTGACTTGTGCCCAATGGTAGAAAACTAACTTTGATATGAAAAATGTTGCCCGTCCTATTCAATTTAGCAGAAAACTTGGTGTATCACTTTTTATGCTCCATTTCTATGAACCACGTCAACCTGTTGACTGGGCGGCGACTCTTCGAAAACATACAACATCGACGTATCGGCTTCATTCCAATCAGAACCGGGAAAGAACCATGAAATATGACATCGGTTCTGAATCAGTTTCACAACGATAGAGACTAAAAAAGTGTGTTCTCGTGCCTCCTCGTCGTTTCAGCCCTTTCCGATATGAAACTGCTGGCTGCTGGGAAACATTTCGTTTGCTAATATATCGTTTTCCCGGGAGTGTTGCAGGGCCTAGCTAGGCAAGAACAGAATGTCTTCCCCGCAGGATCAAATGTCAATGTTTTGCTCGGCTCCGTTTGAACTCGCAAACGTGTTGTGGGTTGTTGTGTACCTGGTATATTTGAATGGTATTCCTTTCCAATGAATCGCCGCTATGATGTCAGTCCTGTCGTTCCCTCTTGTGTGTAGGAGTCACAAAAAAGGTGCACACTGGAAAATTTGGTCTTCTCTTCTTTAACTCTGATACAGTTTCTATTATATCTTCCTTTGGAAGTACCGCAAAAAAAAATATGTATAAAAAATCTTTGCACAAAAGTGCCCAAAAGTAGGCAACACAGATCTTGGTGTCAAATTTTTCCGCGCGCAGACTTCACGAATGGTTTTCGGAAATCCTGACCATATTTTTAAAGTTTGTCATTTCAATAATTCATGCATGTACGTGGTGCCATTTGGCTGTTTTGGGACCGTTTTGTTCCCATCATAGCTCCCAACATTCTAACTAAGAGTAGCGAAAGGAGTTATGTACCGTTCCTATTGGAAATTGGAAATAGCTCCTGGGAACGCACGACATCGTTGGTTTAGTGAAAAAGGTAGGACGGTTTATTGCTACAATATCGAAGCAATAGTCAATGGCCATTCGATCGGCTTGATTCAGAGGCTTTTCTACTTATTTTTAAAAAATCAGATGATATTTGGTGTTATTTTAAATAAAAAATAACTTTACCCCTATTCATGAAAGCTCTTCCTCTGGCTAGGGATTGTTTGCATTAAATTATCTCAAGACCGATAATTTAAATCTCCCAGCTAGCATTCCCGACTAATCCCAACGCTCAGATTATTGAATTAGCAGCAGTCTTCTTCCCTAGTTGTTTGCCTCGTCTCGTTCCACCTCTCAAGAGGTGGCTTTCTGAAGAAAGCGAGCGGAAGACTGATTTCACTCAAACGAAATTGTAAAGTACAACTCTCTAAGCTCTGCTCGATTTCCTCAGGACTTTTGCGGAAACCGGGCTAAGCACAACCTTTGTCTTTTTGTCTTCATTCCGTCCGAGAATTCCGGAAATCCAGTTTGCCAGTTGTGTCTTTTATTGGTCACACGGACCACTCATTGAGTGTGTCCCGGTGATGTTGGTTCGTCCCCTCCGGTTTTTTTTCTCCTTCTCTGTTGTTTCACAGCACAGAGCTTCCCTAATGGTACCCCCAAGGCATGTGGCCAAAGTTGGATCTTGTCGGAGTGGATTTCGTGTCTTTCTGGGGAATTTCACCCCAGAGTTGGTCGGTTGAGGAGCAACCGGATGACAACAGCACCAGCAGCAGCATCAACCGAAAAAAAACTTCCAGAGAGTGCAAACTTTTATCATTTCCAAGAAACAACTTTCCTGGGGTGGTTTTTTTTCTTGTCTTTTTCCCTTTCGGAATTCTCTCATTTTGGTCCTCCCGGTTCCGAAGTTGGGTACAATTCATTTGTGTCTCCCGGAATGGACGTAATTTGGGGCCACCGAGAGTTGTTTTGTATTGTTGGGCTTTTTCCTCTACTCTTCTTCCACAGATAGTTAGAATCTGTGTCATCCGGTTGAATGGGGTTTGTATTTTGGGATTTGTTCAACTACTCGTTTGGAGCCGGACCAGGAACCATCGGACTGGTTTTAATTGTCCATTAGCAAAGTTTCCGATCCTGGCAGTGCGGTGTTTCGGCGCTGTAAGCACTGGTAATGGATTTCATTAATCAAAGCTGAAACAGTCCATACATTTACTTATTTTACACGATCAAACAAAAACATATCCGCTGGTCATAAATCAGGGGGTTTCGAAGGCAGTTAGTTTACTGGAAAGGTCATCCCAGATATCTAAAAAATCTAAATGCTCTTATGGTTGCTTCATTAACAGAAATAAAAGCCTTCTACACGGTACTGGGATTTTTTAAATTTTCCAAAAGTTTACCTTCATTACATATTTTTATACTTCAAATCGCAGGTTTTAGACTGCATAAATATTTGAGCACACTTCCATACAGGAACTCAAAATTGACAAAATTGAAAAAAAAATGACGAAATTGACAAAATTGACAAAACTGACAGAATTAAATTGACAAAATTGACAAAATTGACAAAATTGACAAAATTGACAAAATTGACAAAATTGACAAAATTGACAAAATTGACAAAATTGACAAAATTGACAAAATTGACAAAATTGACAAAATTGACAAAATTGACAAAATTGACAAAATTGACAAAATTGACAAAATTGACAAAATTGACAAAATTGACAAAATTGACAAAATTGACACAAATTGACAAAATTGACAAAATTGACAAAATTGACAAAATTGACAAAATTGACAAAATTGACAAAATTGACAAAATTGACAAAATTGACAAAATTGACAAAATTGACAAAATTGACAAAATTGACAAAATTGACAAATTGACAAAATTGACAAAATTGACAAAATTGACAAACAAATTGACAAAATTGACAAAATTGACAAAATTGACAAAATTGACAAAATTGACAAAATTGACAAAATTGACAAAATTGACAAAATTGACAAAATTGACAAAATTGACAAAATTGACAAAATTGACAAAATTGACAAAATTGACAAAATTGACAAAATTGACAAAATTGACAAAATTGACAAAATTGACAAAATTGACAAAATTGACAAAATTCACAAAATTCACAAAATTTACAAAATTGACAAAATTGACAAAATTGACAAAATTGACAAAATTGACAAAATTGACAATATTGACAAAATTGACAAAATTGACAAAATTGACAAAATTGACAAAATTGACAAAATTGACCAATTGACAAAATTGACAAAATTGACAAAATTGACAAAATTGACAAAATTGACAAAATTGACAAAATTGACAAAATTGAGCAAATTGACAAAATTGACAAAATTGACAAAATTGACAAAATTGACAAAATTGACAAAATTGACAAAATTGACAAAATTGACAAAATTGACAATTGACAAAATTGACAAAATTGACAAAATTGACAAAATTGACAAAATTGACAAAATTGACAAAATTGACAAAATTGACAAAATTGACAAAATTGACAAAATTGACAAAATTGACAAAATTGACAAAATTGACAAAATTGACAAAATTGACAAAATTGACAAAATTGACAAAATTGACAAAATTGACAAAATTGACAAAATTGACAAAATTGACAAAATTGACAAAATTGACAAAATTGACAAAATTGACAAAATTGACAAAATTGACAAAATTGACAAAATTGACAAAATTGACAAAATTGACAAAATTGATAAAATTGACAAAATTGATAAAAATTGACAAAATTGACAAAATTGACAAAATTGACAAAAGTGAGAAAATTGACAAAATTGACAAAATTGAAAAAATTGACAAAATTGACAAAATTGACAAAATTGACAAAATTGACAAAATTGACAAAATTGACAAAATTGACAAAATTGACAAAATTGACAAAATTGACAAAATTGACAAAATTGACAAAATTGACAAAATTGACAAAATTGACAAAATTGACAAAATTGACAAAATTGACAAAATTGACAAAATTGACAAAATTGACAAAATTGACAAAATTGACAAAATTGACAAAATTGACAAAATTGACAAAATTGACAAAATTGACAAAATTGACAAAATTGACAAAATTGACAAAATTGACAAAATTGACAAAATTGACAAAATTGACAAAATTGACAAAATTGACAAAATTGACAAAATTGACAAAATTGACAAAATTGACAAAATTGACAAAATTGACAAAATTGACAAAATTGACAAAATTGACAAAATTGACAAAATTGACAAAATTGACAAAATTGACAAAATTGACAAAATTGACAAAATTGACAAAATTGACAAAATTGACAAAATTGACAAAATTGACAAAATTGACAAAATTGACAAAATTGACGAAATTGACAAAATTGACAAAATTGACAATATTGACAAAATTGACAAAATTGACAAAATTGACAAAATTGACAAAATTGACAAAATTGACCAATTGACAAAATTGACAAATTGACAAAATTGACAAAATTGACAAAATTGACAAAATTGACAAAATTGACAAAATTGAGCAAATTGACAAAATTGACAAAATTGACAAAATTGACAAAATTGACAAAATTGACAAAATTGACAAAATTGACAAAATTGACAAAATTGACAAAATTGACAAAATTGACAAAATTGACAAAATTGACAAAATTGACAAAATTGACAAAATTGACAAAATTGACAAAATTGACAAAATTGACAAAATTGACAAAATTGACAAAATTGACAAAATTGACAAAATTGACAAAATTGACAAAATTGACAAAATTGACAAAATTGACAAAATTGACAAAATTGACAAAATTGACAAAATTGACAAAATTGACAAAATTGACAAAATTGACAAAATTGACAAAATTGACAAAATTGACAAAATTGATAAAATTGACAAAATTGATAAAAATTGACAAAATTGACAAAATTGACAAAATTGACAAAAGTGAGAAAATTGACAAAATTGACAAAATTGAAAAAATTGACAAAATTGACAAAATTGACAAAATTGACAAAATTGACAAAATTGACAAAATTGACAAAATTGACAAAATTGACAAAATTGACAAAATTGACAAAATTGACAAAATTGACAAAATTGACAAAATTGACAAAATTGACAAAATTGACAAAATTGACAAAATTGACAAAATTGACAAAATTGACAAAATTGACAAAATTGACAAAATTGACAAAATTGACAAAATTGACAAAATTGACAAAATTGACAAAATTGACAAAATTGACAAAATTGACAAAATTGACAAAATTGACAAAATTGACAAAATTGACAAAATTGACAAAATTGACAAAATTGACAAAATTGACAAAATTGACAAAATTGACAAAATTGACAAAATTGACAAAATTGACAAAATTGACAAAATTGACAAAATTGACAAAATTGACAAAATTGACAAAATTGACAAAATTGACAAAATTGACAAAATTGACAAAATTGACAAAATTGACAAAATTGACAAAATTGACAAAATTGACAAAATTGACAAAATTGACGAAATTGACAAAATTGACAAAATTGACAAAATTGACAAAATTGACAAAATTGACAAAATTGACAAAATTGACAAAATTGACAAAATTGACAAAATTGAGACAAAATTGACAAAATTGACAAAAGTGAGAAAATTGACAAAATTGACAAAATTGAAAAAATTGACAAAATTGACAAAATTAACAAAATTGACAAAATTGACTAAATTGACAAAATTGACAAAATTGACAAAATTGACAAAATTGACAAAATTGACAAAATTGACAAAATTGACAAAATTGACAAAATTGACAAAATTGACAAAATTGACAAAATTGACAAAACTGACAAAATTGACAAAATTGACAAAATTGACAAAATTGACAAAATTGACAAAATTGACAAAATTGACAAAATTCACAAAATTCACAAAATTGACAAAATTGACAAAATTGACAAAATTGACAAAATTGACAAAATTGACAAAATTGACAAAATTGACCAAATTGACAAAATTGACAAAATTGACAAAATTGACAAAATTGACAAAATTGACAAAATTGACAAAATTGACAAAATTGACAAAATTAAAAAATTGACAAAATTGACAAAATTGACAAAATTGACAAAATTGACAAAATTGACAAAATTGACAAAATTGACAAAATTGACAAAATTGACAAAATTGACAAAATTGACAAAATTGACAAAATTGACAAAATTGACAAAATTGACAAAATTGACAAAATTGACAAAATTGACAAAATTGACAAAATTGACAAAATTGACAAAATTGACAAAATTGACAAAATTGACAAAATTGACAAAATTGACAAAATTGACAAAATTGACAAAATTGAGACAAAATTGACAAAATTGACAAAAGTGAGAAAATTGACAAAATTGACAAAATTGAAAAAATTGACAAAATTGACAAAATTAACAAAATTGACAAAATTGACTAAATTGACAAAATTGACAAAATTGACAAAATTGACAAAATTGACAAAATTGACAAAATTGACAAAATTGACAAAATTGACAAAATTGACAAAATTGACAAAATTGACAAAATTGACAAAATTGACAAAATTGACAAAATTGACAAAATTGACAAAATTGACAAAATTGACAAAATTGACAAAATTGACAAAATTGACAAAATTGACAAAATTGACAAAATTGACAAAATTGACAAAATTGACAAAATTGACAAAATTGACGAAATTGACAAAATTGACAAAATTGACAAAATTGACAAAATTGACAAAATTGACAAAATTGACAAAATTGACAAAATTGACAAAATTGACAAAATTGAGACAAAATTGACAAAATTGACAAAAGTGAGAAAATTGACAAAATTGACAAAATTGAAAAAATTGACAAAATTGACAAAATTAACAAAATTGACAAAATTGACTAAATTGACAAAATTGACAAAATTGACAAAATTGACAAAATTGACAAAATTGACAAAATTGACAAAATTGACAAAATTGACAAAATTGACAAAATTGACAAAATTGACAAAATTGACAAAATTGACAAAATTGACAAAATTGACAAAATTGACAAAATTGACAAAATTGACCAAATTGACAAAATTGACAACAAAATTGACAAAATTGACAAAATTGACAAAATTGACAAAATTGACAAAATTGACAAAATTGACAAAATTGACAAAATTGACAAAATTGACAAAATTGACAAAATTGACAAAATTGACAAAATTGACAAAATTGACAAAATTGACAAAATTGACAAAATTGACAAAATTGACAAAATTGACAAAATTGACAAAATTGACAAAATTGACAAAATTGACAAAATTGACAAAATTGACAAAATTGACAAAATTGACAAAATTGACAAAATTGACAAAATTGACAAAATTGACAAAATTGACAAAATTGACAAAATTGACAAAATTGACAAAATTGACAAATTGACAAAATTGACAAAATTGACAAAATTGACAAAATTGACAAAATTGACAAAATTGACAAAATTGACAAAATTGACAAAATTGACAAAATTGACAAAATTGACAAAATTGAGACAAAATTGACAAAATTGACAAAATTGACAAAATTGACAAAATTGACAAAATTGACAAAATTGACAAAATTGACAAAATTGACAAAATTGACAAAATTGACTAAATTGACAAAATTGACAAAATTGACAAAATTGACAAAATTGACAAAATTGACAAAATTGACAAAATTGACAAAATTGACAAAATTGACAAAATTGACAAAATTGACAAAATTGACAAAATTGACAAAATTGACAAAATTGACAAAATTGACAAAATTGACAAAATTGACAAAATTGACAAAATTGACAAAATTGACAAAATTGACAAAATTGACAAAATTGACAAAATTGACAAAATTGACAAAATTGACAAAATTGACAAAATTGACAAAATTGACAAAATTGACAAAATTGACAAAATTGACAAAATTGACAAAATTGACAAAATTGACAAAATTGACAAAATTGACAAAATTGACAAAATTGACAAAATTGACAAAATTGACAAAATTGACAAAATTGACAAAATTGACAAAATTGACAAAATTGACAAAATTGACAAAATTGACAAAATTGACAAATTGACAAAATTGACAAAATTGACAAAATTGACAAAATTGACAAAATTGACAAAATTGACAAAATTGACAAAATTGACAAAATTGACAAAATTGACAAAATTGACAAAATTGACAAAATTGACAAAATTGACAAAATTGACAAAATTGACAAAATTGACAAAATTGACAAAATTGACAAAATTGACAAAATTGACAAAATTGACAAATTGACAAAATTGACAAAATTGACAAAATTGACAAAATTGACAAAATTGACAAAATTGACAAAATTGACAAAATTGACAAAATTGACAAAATTGACAAAATTGACAAAATTGACAAAATTGACAAAATTGACAAAATTGACAAAATTGACAAAATTGACAAAATTGACAAAATTGACAAAATTGACAAAATTGACAAAATTGACAAAATTGACAAAATTGACAAAATTGACAAAATTGACAAAATTGACAAAATTGACAAAATTGACAAAATTGACAAAATTGACAAAATTGACAAAATTGACAAAATTGACAAAATTGACAAAATTGACAAAATTGACAAATTGACAAAATTGACAAAATTGACAAAATTGACAAAATTGACAAAATTGACAAAATTGACAAAATTGACAAAATTGACAAAATTGACAAAATTGACAAAATTGACAAAATTGACAAAATTGACAAAATTGACAAAATTGACAAAATTGACAAAATTGACAAAATTGACAAAATTGACAAAATTGACAAAATTGACAAAATTGACAAAATTGACAAAATTGACAAAATTGACAAAATTGACAAAATTGACAAAATTGACAAAATTGACAAAATTGACAAAATTGACAAAATTGACAAAATTGACAAAATTGACAAAATTGACAAAATTGACAAAATTGACAAAATTGACAAAATTGACAAAATTGACAAAATTGACAAAATTGACAAAATTGACAAAATTGACAAAATTGACAAAATTGACAAAATTGACAAAATTGACAAAATTGACAAAATTGACAAAATTGACAAAATTGACAAAATTGACAAAATTGACAAAATTGACAAAATTGACAAAATTGACAAAATTGACAAAATTGACAAAATTGACAAAATTGACAAAATTGACAAAATTGACAAAATTGACAAAATTGACAAAATTGACAAAATTGACAAAATTGACAAAATTGACAAAATTGACAAATTGACAAAATTGACAAAATTGACAAAATTGACAAAATTGACAAAATTGACAAAATTGACAAAATTGACAAAATTGACAAAATTGACAAAATTGACAAAATTGACAAAATTGACAAAATTGACAAAATTGACAAAATTGACAAAATTGACAAAATTGACAAAATTGACAAAATTGACAAAATTGACAAAATTGACAAAATTGACAAAATTGACAAAATTGACAAAATTGACAAAATTGACAAAATTGACAAAATTGACAAAATTGACAAAATTGACAAAATTGACAAAATTGACAAAATTGACAAAATTGACAAAATTGACAAAATTGACAAAATTGACAAAATTGACAAAATTGACAAAATTGACAAAATTGACAAAATTGACAAAATTGACAAAATTGACAAAATTGACAAAATTGACAAAATTGACAAAATTGACAAAATTGACAAAATTGACAAAATTGACAAAATTGACAAAATTGACAAAATTGACAAAATTGACAAAATTGACAAAATTGACAAAATTGACAAAATTGACAAAATTGACAAAATTGACAAAATTGACAAAATTGACAAAATTGACAAAATTGACAAAATTGACAAAATTGACAAAATTGACAAAATTGACAAAATTGAAAAATTGACAAAATTGACAAAATTGACAAAATTGACAAAATTGACAAAATTGACAAAATTGACAAAATTGACAAAATTGACAAAATTGACAAAATTGACAAAATTGACAAAATTGACAAAATTGACAAAATTGACAAAATTGACAAAATTGACAAAATTGACAAAATTGACAAAATTGACAAAATTGACAAAATTGACAAAATTGACAAAATTGACAAAATTGACAAAATTGACAAAATTGACAAAATTGACAAAATTGACAAAATTGACAAAATTGACAAAATTGACAAAATTGACAAAATTGACAAAATTGACAAAATTGACAAAATTGACAAAATTGACAAAATTGACAAAATTGACAAAATTGACAAAATTGACAAAATTGACAAAATTGACAAAATTGACAAAATTGACAAAATTGACAAAATTGACAAAATTGACAAAATTGACAAAATTGACAAAATTGACAAAATTGACAAAATTGACAAAATTGACAAAATTGACAAAATTGACAAAATTGACAAAATTGACAAAATTGACAAAATTGACAAAATTGACAAAATTGACAAAATTGACAAAATTGACAAAATTGACAAAATTGACAAAATTGACAAAATTGACAAAATTGACAAAATTGACAAAATTGACAAAATTG
Organism: Uranotaenia lowii; assembly: GCF_029784155.1. Taxonomy (NCBI): domain Eukaryota; kingdom Metazoa; phylum Arthropoda; class Insecta; order Diptera; family Culicidae; genus Uranotaenia; species Uranotaenia lowii. The sequence goes on from NC_073691.1 coordinate 211,620,605, forward strand.
ACAAAATTGACAAAATTGACAAATTGACAAAATTGACAAAATTGACAAAATTGACAAAATTGACAAAATTGACAAAATTGACAAAATTGACAAAATTGACAAAATTGACAAAATTGACAAAATTGACAAAATTGACAAAATTGACAAAATTGACAAAATTGACAAAATTGACAAAATTGACAAAATTGACAAAATTGACAAAATTGACAAAATTGACAAAATTGACAAAATTGACAAAATTGACAAAATTGACAAAATTGACAAAATTGACAAAATTGACAAAATTGACAAAATTGACAAAATTGACAAAATTGACAAAATTGACAAAATTGACAAAATTGACAAAATTGACAAAATTGACAAAATTGACAAAATTGACAAAATTGACAAAATTGACAAAATTGACAAAATTGACAAAATTGACAAAATTGACAAAATTGACAAAATTGACAAAATTGACAAAATTGACAAAATTGACAAAATTGACAAAATTGACAAAATTGACAAAATTGACAAAATTGACAAAATTGACAAAATTGACAAAATTGACAAAATTGACAAAATTGACAAAATTGACAAAATTGACAAAATTGACAAAATTGACAAAATTGACAAAATTGACAAAATTGACAAAATTGACAAAATTGACAAAATTGACAAAATTGACAAAATTGACAAAATTGACAAAATTGACAAAATTGACAAAATTGACAAAATTGACAAAATTGACAAAATTGACAAAATTGACAAAATTGACAAAATTGACAAAATTGACAAAATTGACAAAATTGACAAAATTGACAAAATTGACAAAATTGACAAAATTGACAAAATTGACAAAATTGACAAAATTGACAAAATTGACAAAATTGACAAAATTGACAAAATTGACAAAATTGACAAAATTGACAAAATTGACAAAATTGACAAAATTGACAAAATTGACAAAATTGACAAAATTGACAAAATTGACAAAATTGACAAATTGACAAAATTGACAAAATTGACAAAATTGACAAAATTGACAAAATTGACAAAATTGACAAAAATTGACAAAATTGACAAAATTGACAAAATTGACAAAATTGACAAAATTGACAAAATTGACAAAATTGACAAAATTGACAAAATTGACAAAATTGACAAAATTGACAAAATTGACAAAATTGACAAAATTGACAAAATTGACAAAATTGACAAAATTGACAAAATTGACAAAATTGACAAAATTGACAAAATTGACAAAATTGACAAAATTGACAAAATTGACAAAATTGACAAAATTGACAAAATTGACAAAATTGACAAAATTGACAAAATTGACAAAATTGACAAAATTGACAAAATTGACAAAATTGACAAAATTGACAAAATTGACAAAATTGACAAAATTGACAAAATTGACAAAATTGACAAAATTGACAAAATTGACAAAATTGACAAAATTGACAAAATTGACAAAATTGACAAAATTGACAAAATTGACAAAATTGACAAAATTGACAAAATTGACAAAATTGACAAAATTGACAAAATTGACAAAATTGACAAAATTGACAAAATTGACAAAATTGACAAAATTGACAAAATTGACAAAATTGACAAAATTGACAAAATTGACAAAATTGACAAAATTGACAAAATTGACAAAATTGACAAAATTGACAAAATTGACAAAATTGACAAAATTGACAAAAA
>NC_073691.1:211622802-211706500 GCF_029784155.1 Uranotaenia lowii
CTTCCAAGTGAAAGGGCCTGAAGTTTTCTAATCCTAATTCAGCAGATGAATCGCAAAAACAACACCAACGCCATCGGAATGAATGTGGTTGAATCGAACCGTTATAAAACACACTTTCTGCTCGATAAACAGATCTCAAACCGAATGATGAATGTGGGAAAAGTTTTGCGTGGAGCTTTTCTGTTGGTCCAGACGACGATTTTGGGATGTGGTTTCGGCTGAGTTGTAGGAGGAAATCAATTTGTTTTTCGAAAAAAAAAGCAAATTTTAGTTCTGGGAAGAATTTGTTGAACGATTCAAACTTTTTTTAACTTTCATACTAATTTTTTAATAAACAGCGTTTGTCGTAGGAAGAGGATCAACATAACACTTATTCATTTGAAAGCTTAGGCTTAGATGAATTTAGAAATAATGTTTAAGGGTTAAAAATCATATTCATTTGAACGAAATAAAACCTGATAGAATGAAAGGTAAACCTAATATATAATATATAATTTTTGACATTCCAGAACATGCGCATGTCGGGCGAAAGTGGCGAAACGCTGCATCTGGTGAGCTTGGAGCGTGAAAGTGCGGGATCGTACGCCTGTGCAGCTTCCAACACCGAAGGGGAAACGCGTAGCTCTTCCATCAGTCTTAAGATACAGTGTAAGTAGACCTTGAATCCAATATATTATACTTTTTTAAATCAACAAGACAGACATCAGCTTTCAAGTGAACGTAAAACTCATTCAAAACGTTAGCATTGAGATGTTCCCCTGGGAAGCCACTTGGGCCCACTGATTTTCAACATATTCATAATTAATCTACATGGGTCGATAAGATAAAAAATAGGAAAAATCCAGTTGAGGAAAGTAATATTGCTCAGAAAGTTCAGTAAAAGGACAGGCCTAATAGTGGCACGGCCAATTTTTTTTTCAGCTAAGAAAAATAATTTAATTTAATTATTTGAGGTTGGCACATCCTTACAAAGCTGCCATTTTAAAAGATTATAATTCTTAAGTTTCCATAGAGTTATAAGATTTGTTAAGGTTTTATTTCTTAAAACTTTGAATCGAAATAAGATAATCTAGAAGAAATTAGAATCCATAATTAAATGAAACACAATGACTTGATTAAAAATCAGAGCGTTTTTTTATGAAGGTTCTTCAGTTGATCAGTCATTGAAGTTTTATGTCACTCCATCAAAACAAGAGGTGACAACAAAATCCGAATAAAATATCGGGAAATCTGGATTACAAGCTTAAGAAATATTTGCCATGTTTTAAGAGTCAACAGATCATAGGCTTCCAATACAGTATTTAAAGACGTTATGTCTTGAGGTGTTCAACAAAAAACTCTAATATTTATTTTTCAAATCTCAGGTCAAACGTTTTTAAATCTTCATCAAAGTTTTAATACGAATAGAATTTGAAACAAAAATCAAACTCTCCAGAAATGCCAAAAGAGGCATAACTTTTTTAAATAAATTTGAAAAAAAATGAGGATTTTCATTTCTTCTAGCACTGAATTCAAAATAGAACGACAACTTAATAAATTTCGAAAAAAATGACAAAAATGACAAAAATGACAAAAATGACAAAAATGACAAAATGACAAAAATGACAAAAATGACAAAAATGACAAAAATGACAAAAATGACAAAAATGACAAAAATGACAAAAATGACAAAAATGACAAAAATGACAAAAATGACAAAAATGACAAAAATGACAAAAATGACAAAAATGACAAAAATGACAAAAATGACAAAAATGACAAAAATGACAAAAATGACAAAAATGACAAAAATGACAAAAATGAAAAAAATGATAAAAATGACAAAAATGACAAAAATGACAAAAATGACAAAAATGACAAGAATGACAAAAATGACAAAAATGACAAAAATGACAAAAATGACAAAAATGACAAAAATGACAAAAATGACAAAAATGACAAAAATGACAAAAATGACAAAAATGACAAAAATGACAAAAATGACAAAAATGACAAAAATGACAAAAATGACAAAAATGACAAAAATGACAAAAATGACAAATATGACAAAAATGACAAAAATGACCAAAAATGACAAAAATGACAAAAATGACAAAAATGACAAAAATGACAAAAATGACAAAAATGACAAAAATGACAAAAATGACAAAAATGACAAAAATGACAAAAATGACAAAAATGACAAAAATGACAAAAATGACAAAAATGACAAAAATGACAAAAATGACAAAAATGACAAAAATGACAAAAATGACAAAAATGACAAAAATGACAAAAATGACAAAAATGACAAAAATGACAAAAATGACAAAAATGACAAAAATGACAAAAATGACAAAAATGACAAAAATGACAAAAATGAAAAAAATGAAAAAAATGATAAAAATGACAAAAATGACAAAAATGACAAAAATGACAAAAATGACAAGAATGACAAAAATGACAAAAATGACAAAAATGACAAAAATGACAAAAATGACAAAAATGACAAAAATGACAAGAATGACAAAAATGACAAAAATGACAAAAATGACAAAAATGACAAAAATGACAAAAATGACAAAAATGACAAAAATGACAAAAATGACAAAAATGACAAAAATGACAAAAATGTCAAATATGACAAAAATGACAAAAATGACCAAAAATGACAAAAATGACAAAAATGACAAAAATGACAAAAATGTCAAATATGACAAAAATGACAAAAATGACCAAAAATGACAAAAATGACAAAAATGACAAAAATGACAAAAATGACAAAAATGACAAAAATGACAAAAATGACAAAAATGACAAAAATGACAAAAATGACAAAAATGACAAAAATGACAAAAATGACAAAAATGACAAAAATGACAAAAATGACAAAAATGACAAAAATGACAAAAATGACAAAAATGACAAAAATGACAAAAATGACAAAAATGACAAAAATGACAAAAATGACAAAAATGACAAAAATGACAAAAATGACAAAAATGACAAAAATGACAAAAATGACAAAAATGACAAAAATGACAAAAATGACAAAAATGACAAAAATGACAAAAATGACAAAAATGACAAAAATGACCAAAATGACCAAAATGACAAAAATGACAAAAATGACAAAAATGACAAAAATGACAAAAATGACAAAAATGACAAAAATGACAAAAATGACAAAAATGACAAAAATGACAAAAATGACAAAAATGACAAAAATGACAAAAATGACAAAAATGACAAAAATGACAAAAATGACAAAAATGACAAAAATGACAAAAATGACAAAAATGACAAAAATGACAAAAATGACAAAAATGACAAAAATGACAAAAATGACAAAAATGACAAAAATGACAAAAATGACAAAAATGACAAAAATGACAAAAATGACAAAAAAGACAAAAATGACAAAAATGACAAAAATGACAAAAATGACAAAAATGACAAAAATGACAAAAATGACAAAAATGACAAAAATGACAAAAATGACAAAAATGACAAAAATGACAAAAATGACAAAAATGACAAAAATGACAAAAATGACAAAAATGACAAAAATGACAAAAATGACAAAAATGACAAAAATGACAAAAATGACAAAAATGACAAAAATGACAAAAATGACAAAAATGACAAAAATGACAAAAATGACAAAAATGACAAAAATGACAAAAATGACAAAAATGACAAAAATGACAAAAATGACAAAAATGACAAAAATGACAAAAATGACAAAAATAACAAAAATAACAAAAATGACAAAAATGACAAAAATGACAAAAATGACAAAAATGACAAAAATGACAAAAATGACAAAAATGACAAAAATGACAAAAATGACAAAAATGACAAAAATGACAAAAATGACAAAAATGACAAAAATGACAAAAATGACAAAAATGACAAAAATGACAAAAATGACAAAAATGACAAAAATGACAAAAATGACAAAAATGACAAAAATGACAAAAATGACAAAAATGACAAAAATGACAAAAATGACAAAAATGACAAAAATGACAAAAATGACAAAAATGACAAAAATGACAAAAATGACAAAAATGACAAAAATGACAAAAAATGACAAAAATGACAAAAATGACAAAAATGACAAAAATGACAAAAATGACAAAAATGACAAAAATGACAAAAATGACAAAAATGACAAAAATGACAAAAATGACAAAAATGACAAAATGACAAAAATGACAAAAATGACAAAAATGACAAAAATGACAAAAATGACAAAAATGACAAAAATGACAAAAATGACAAAAATGACAAAAATGACAAAAATGACAAAAATGACAAAAATGACAAAAATGACAAAAATGACAAAAATGACAAAAATGACAAAAATGACAAAAATGACAAAAATGACAAAAATGACAAAAATGACAAAAATGACAAAAATGACAAAAATGACAAAAATGACAAAAATGACAAAAATGACAAAAATGACAAAAATGACAAAAATGACAAAAATGACAAAAATGACAAAAATGACAAAAATGACAAAAATGACAAAAATGACAAAAATGACAAAAATGACAAAAATGACAAAAATGACAAAAATGACAAAAATGACAAAAATGACAAAAATGAAAAAATGACAAAAATGACAAAAATGACAAAAATGACAAAAATGACAAAAATGACAAAAATGACAAAAATGACAAAAATGGCAAAAATGGCAAAAATGACAAAAATGACAAAAATGACAAAAATGACAAAAATGACAAAAATGACAAAAATGACAAAAATGACAAAAATGACAAAAATGACAAAAATGACAAAAATGACAAAATGACAAAAATGACAAAAATGACAAAAATGACAAAAATGACAAAAATGACAAAAATGACAAAAATGACAAAAATGACACAAATGACAAAAATGACAAAAATGACAAAAATGACAAAAATGACAAAAATGACAAAAATGACAAAAATGACAAAAATGACAAAAATGACAAAAATGACAAAAATGACAAAAATGACAAAAATGACAAAAATGACAAAAATGACAAAAATGACAAAAATGACAAAAATGACAAAAATGACAAAAATGACAAAAATGACAAAAATGACAAAAATGACAAAAATGACAAAAATGACAAAAATGACAAAAATGACAAAAATGACAAAAATGACAAAAATGACAAAAAGACAAAAATGACAAAAATGACAAAACTGACAAAAATGACAAAAATGACAAAAATGACAAAAAGACAAAAATGACAAAAAGGACAAAAATGACAAAAATGACAAAAATGACAAAAATGACAAAAATGACAAAAATGACAAAAATGACAAAAATGACAAAAATGACAAAAATGACAAAAATGACAAAAATGACAAAAATGACAAAAATGACAAAAATGACAAAAATGACAAAAATGACAAAAATGACAAAAATGACAAAAATGACAAAAATGACAAAAATGACAAAAATGACAAAAATGACAAAAATGACAAAAATGACAAAAATGACAAAAATGACAAAAATGACAAAAATGACAAAAATGACAAAAATGACAAAAATGACAAAAATGACAAAAATGACAAAAATGACAAAAATGACAAAAATGACAAAAATGACAAAAATGACAAAAATGACAAAAATGACAAAAATGACAAAAATGACAAAAATGACAAAAATGACAAAAATGACAAAAATGACAAAATTGACAAAATACAAACAAAAATGACAAAAATGACAAAAATGACAAAAATGACAAATATGACAAAAATGACAAAAATGACAAAAATGACAAAAATGACAAAAATGACAAAAATGACAAAAATGACAAAAATGACAAAAATGACAAAAATGACAAAAATGACAAAAATGACAAAAATGACAAAAATGACAAAAATGACAAAAATGACAAAAATGACAAAAATGACAAAAATGACAAAAATGACAAAAATGACAAAAATGACAAAAATGACAAAAATGACAAAAATGACAAAAATGACAAAAATGACAAAAATGACAAAAATGACAAAAATGACAAAAATGACAAAAATGACAAAAATGACAAAAATGACAAAAATGACAAAAATGACAAAAATGACAAAAATGACAAAAATGACAAAAATGACAAAAATGACAAAAATGACAAAAATGACAAAAATTACAAAAATGACAAAAATGACAAAAATGACAAAAATGACAAAAATGACAAAAATGACAAAAATGACAAAAATGACAAAAATGACAAAAATGACAAAAATGACAAAAATGACAAAAATGACAAAAATGACAAAAATGACAAAAATGACAAAAATGACAAAAATGACAAAAATGACAAAAATGACAAAAATGACAAAAATGACAAAAATGACAAAAATGACAAAAATGACAAAAATGACAAAAATGACAAAAATGACAAAAATGACAAAAATGACAAAAATGACAAAAATGACAAAAATGACAAAAATGACAAAAATGACAAAAATGACAAAAATGACAAAAATGACAAAAATGACAAAAATGACAAAAATGACAAAAATGACAAAAATGACAAAAATGACAAAAATGACAAAAATGACAAAAATGACAAAAATGTCAAAAATGACAAAAATGACAAAAATGACAAAAATGACAAAAATGTCAAAAATGACAAAAATGACAAAAATGACAAAAATGACAAAAATGACAAAAATGACAAAAATGACAAAAATGACAAAAATGACAAAAATGACAAAAATGACAAAAATGACAAAAATGACAAAAATGACAAAAATGACAAAAATGACAAAAATGACAAAAATGACAAAAATGACAAAAATGACAAAAATGACAAAAATGACAAAAATGACAAAAATGACAAAAATGACAAAAATGACAAAAATGACAAAAATGACAAAAATGACAAAAATGAGAAAAATGACAAAAATGACAAAAATGACAAAAATGACAAAAATGACAAAAATGACAAAAATGACAAAAATGACAAAAATGACAAAAATGACAAAAATGACAAAAATGACAAAAATGACAAAAATGACAAAAATGACAAAAATGACAAAAATGACAAAAATGACAAAAATGACAAAAATGACAAAAATGACAAAAATGACAAAAATGACAAAAATGACAAAAATGACAAAAATGACAAAAATGACAAAAATGACAAAAATGACAAAAATGACAAAAATGACAAAAATGACAAAAATGACAAAAATGACAAAAATGACAAAAATGACAAAAATGACAAAAATGACAAAAATGACAAAAATGACAAAAATGACAAAAATGACAAAAATGACAAAAATGACAAAAATGACAAAAATGACAAAAATGACAAAAAGACAAAAATGACAAAAACGACAAAAATGACAAAAATGACAAAAATGACAAAAATGACAAAAATGACAAAAATGACAAAAATGACAAAAATGACAAAAATGACAAAAATGACAAAAATGACAAAAATGACAAAAATGACAAAAATGACAAAAATGACAAAAATGACAAAATTGACAAAATTGACAAAATACAAACAAAAATGACAAAAACGACAAAAATGACAAAAATGACAAATATGACAAAAATGACAAAAATGACAAAAATGACAAAAATGACAAAAATGACAAAAATGACAAAAATGACAAAAATGACAAAAATGACAAAAATGACAAAAATGACAAAAATGACAAAAATGACAAAAATGACAAAAATGACAAAAATGACAAAAATGACAAAAATGACAAAAATGACAAAAATGACAAAAATGACAAAAATGACAAAAATGACAAAAATGACAAAAATGACAAAAATGACAAAAATGACAAAAATGACAAAAATGACAAAAATGACAAAAATGACAAAAATGACAAAAATGACAAAAATGACAAAAATGACAAAAATGACAAAAATGATAAAAATGACAAAAATGACAAAAATGACAAAAATGACAAAAATGACAAAAATGACAAAAATGACAAAAATGACAAAAATGACAAAAATGACAAAAATGACAAAAATGACAAAAATGACAAAAATGACAAAAATGACAAAAATGACAAAAATGACAAAAATGACAAAAATGACAAAAATGACAAAAATGACAAAAATGACAAAAATGACAAAAATGACAAAAATGACAAAAATGACAAAAATGACAAAAATGACAAAAATGACAAAAATGACAAAAATGACAAAAATGACAAAAATGACAAAAATGACAAAAATGACAAAAATGACAAAAATGACAAAAATGACAAAAATGACAAAAATGACAAAAATGACAAAAATGACAAAAATGACAAAAATGACAAAAATGACAAAAATGACAAAAATGACAAAAATGACAAAAATGACAAAAATGACAAAAATGACAAAAATGACAAAAATGACAAAAATGACAAAAATGACAAAAATGACAAAAATGACAAAAATGACAAAAATGACAAAAATGACAAAAATGACAAAAATGACAAAAATGACAAAAATGACAAAAATGACAAAAATGACAAAAATGACAAAAATGACAAAAATGACAAAAATGACAAAAATGACAAAAATGACAAAAATGACAAAAATGACAAAAATGACAAAAATGACAAAAATGACAAAAATGACAAAAATGACAAAAATGACAAAAATGACAAAAATGACAAAAATGACAAAAATGACAAAAATGACAGAAATGACAAAAATGACAAAAATGACAAAAATGACAAAAATGACAAAAATGACAAAAATGACAAAAATGACAAAAATGACAAAAATGACAAAAATGACAAAAATGACAAAAATGACAAAAATGACAAAAATGACAAAAATGACAAAAATGACAAAAATGACAAAAATGACAAAAATGACAAAAATGACAAAAATTACAAAAATTACAAAAATTACAAAAATTACAAAAATTACAAAAATTACAAAAATTACAAAAATTACAAAAATGACAAAAATGACAAAATGACAAAAATGACAAAAATGACAAAAATGACAAAAATGACAAAAATGACAAAAATGACAAAAATGACAAAAATGACAAAAATGACAAAAATGACAAAAATGACAAAAATGACAAAAATGACAAAAATGACAAAAATGACAAAAATGACAAAAATGACAAAAATGACAAAAATGACAAAAATGACAAAAATGACAAAAATGACAAAAATGACAAAAATGACAAAAATGACAAAAATGACAAAAATGACAAAAATGACAAAAATGACAAAAATGACAAAAATGACAAAAATGACAAAAATGACAAAAATGACAAAAATGACAAAAATGACAGAAATGACAAAAATGACAAAAATGACAAAAATTTAAAAAATTACAAAAAATACAAAAATGACAAAAATTACAAAAATTACAAAAATTACAAAAATTACAAAAATTACAAAAATTACAAAAATTACAAAAATTACAAAAATTACAAAAATTACAAAAATTACAAAAATTACAAAAATTACAAAAATTACAAAAATTACAAAAATTACAAAAATTACAAAAATTACAAAAATTACAAAAATTACAAAAATTACAAAAATTACAAAAATTACAAAAATTACAAAATGGCAAAAATTACAAAAATGATAATAATGACAAAATAGACAATTAAAAAGAATCCAGGAAAAAAGTGAAATCCAAAAATGCTTTACGAGTTTTTGGCTAATTTAGTTGTGTCCAACATGAATTTTTAATGCAATTCTCCTGTTCAATTTAAAAAAAAAACACAAAAGCTATAAAAAATTTAAAAAAAATGCAATACTCTGTATCACGAAAATTTGGTTTGTTATTTAATAATGAAGCTTTGTTTTAAATTCATATCGATTTGAAGTTAAATCATCAGTTTTTTTTCTAAACAAAACATTGCCAGTTGAAATCAATTCAGTAAATCCTCAGAGATTCAACGGGTCAAGTGCTTCCTCCAGGGACAACTATCAAACAAACCACCAGCCAAACATACTCATCAAAATTAATCAGTTTGTTTGTCTCTGCCGTAGGTATACATTGCAACTGGTTGAAAACACGAGAATCCTTTGCTGTGCAACAAAAAAATAGGGCGGGATCAATTCGTATGCAGTTAATAATAAATTTTGTACAAAAAATTAAGCTACGTTAAGTTTGAAAAACATAAACATTCAAACAGAATAATTGTTTCATAAAAATGGAATTCATCTGTTTTTATAATTTTCATTTGAATGTCGACCCAACCTACTGTACAAAACAAATGCAGGATAAGTAGTTGGCACGTCCGTCGAACATGATATTTACTATAACTGCAGAGAGAAGTTGCTTAGCACATCTCCCCCTACCTCGTTATACTTTTTCATGTTTCGAACAACTGTCTCGAAGGTAGTTTTCCAAAGGGTTGGGCCAGGGCAATTCCAAAATTCTGCAAACAGAGAATCTTTCCTCTCTTTCTGCTTTTCCTCGGTTTTTCAACCTTTCGTAATGCAGACGTTTTCGGCTCGAAAAATGGCACATCCAGAATATTAGAACTCGGTACACTGAGTTTGCATCCAGCTGCCTTGCCTGTGGGATATTTATGAGGCAAGATTTTTAATTACCTATTTGAAGGGACCCCTGTTTTTCCGTACTTTGCTACAACTTTTAGAGTAGGTACCGTCTCTGTGAAAAATTTCTCGAAGTTGAAGGGCCACCCCGGGACAAGTGTGTAAAGATTTTGATCTTTTGAACTTTTCCTCCCCCTAACTGAGTATTGGAAGAAGCTCTGGGCTGGGTTGTAGGTGGGACATGTGACCCTGTTTGCTTGTCATCCGGAACAGTTGCCACTTTGAAAGTTTACTGTGTATTGTTGATTGTAAGTACGAGTTGAAAGTGGCTTTGATCACGGGAATTCAAGTGTAAAAATGACTTTCCTTTTTTCCACTCGACAGAACGGGTAGTTGCTTGCAAAATTGAAATGAACCAACTCTGAAGCATTTGCCCTGGCATAAGTCGATGTAATTGATATCTTCTTGATTTAGCCTTTCACTTGTTTTTGGGAAATGCAAATGCAATAACCCGGTAGTCTACCGATGCTTTTAATTGCAAACCTGATTGATCTGAAATGTTAATTTGAGTCTTAACTTTATATAATAAGACCAAAGCTGTCAGTCAATGAACTGGAAATGCAATTAGACAAATATTTTTTCATACTTGAAGAGAAAGTCGGAAAACAAGGCCAACGATGGAAGCCATCGAATGATGACATCTCTAAAAGGGCAACGATGCTTGTCAGATCCCGAAGGCAGCATTTCCTGTTACCTGTTCGACAGAAGAACTACATTTGTTCCGGGACATCTACCTTGGCAGGAGTTTGTTTTGAACATGGTCTGGTTAACATCTTCCGGGAGGTTTTTGATTACGTTAGAGGGTGTAACAGAATTTAGGTTGAGTTTTTTCTTTAAAAATTGTGGATTAAAAACCTTTTAAAATATATTTCAGCAATAAATTGTCTTGAAAAATAAACTATAGAAGTCTTTGACATTTAATCATACTGAATAAACACCACCCTAGTACCTACTCCCAGATATTGCTACCGGGAGGAAATTAGTTGGTGGCACGATGGGTGTTTTCGATACAGTTACTGCACACCCCGGTGATTATCGTTCAAATTCGCGGAACGGCGCCACTTTGTAAGCTTCAGCAGAGAGAAAAAGAGAGAAAGAGAGGGTTGACTTTTGCTACCCGAACTGAACTGAACTGTTACATCATTGTTGTTGAAACGGCAGCTTCTAAACTACAACTTTGTTGCCATCCTATACACATTCAGAAGGTTGAAGGTAGAAGGTAGAATATACATGATACGAGTCAGGCACTAGTAATTTTCCTTCGGGCTATCACTTCATTGGGGTAGGGATATCAATGTTTCGAATTGTGTTCAGGATATTGCTGAAACGGTATCATATGAGCAGAAAAAAATAGACCCACATCCAGCGTTGCGTAAAATATTTTCGAAAAATCTTTTGAATGATTTTTAATAACTTTAAGGTGTAAGAATTCAACCAGACAAACTATTCATCGTCGTGCATTTTACTAGAATAACCTTCTATTTGCCACTTATAAAAATTCTTTATATGCAGTGGTTTTCAAGATAAAGCCTTTTACCTTTGTTGCGTCATATCAGGCGACTTTCACCGTTTTTTTTTTAAATTCTATATGGTATTGAAGATTTCTGCTTTGTTTAATGACGGAATTTAACGAAATTTTGTGAAAACTGTGCTGTCTCCGATATTACCCGTTAGCCGTTTCTCTCTAGACTGATCCCTGCTCTCGCCTATGCCCAATGTTTCTACTGTTCCGTATTCTTGGAACACTCATCTCATTGTGTGAGTTTACCTTATTCTTCAGGATGCCACATTCTCCTTTTGAAAAAATCGATCACTCGTACAACTCATAATTTCGAAGCGTTACTGATGGATGCTTTTCAATTTAATATCCCAAGCAACCAAAAGTCGCATAAACTAGGTACAAAAAAACCTTACTCAGCCCCATAACTGATATGAAGTACGTTCTATGCAGCTCAAATTTTAAGCGCTTATTGATACTTTCAAGTTCCAAAACAAATCTTAATGATCTTCAGCTTTCAGCGGCCTTTTGATTCATCTTCCGAGAAATTGTATAATGAGCGAAAAATTCTCTCTCTATCTCAATTGTATCTTTGGCAACGGTTCATATCACCTTCAAATTGCTCAATTGCTTCTTTTCTACATTTCCTACATACATCGCATCAGAATGGTCCCTCAAGTACCAAGTTACTTATTGAAAAACAAAACTTGCCCGGCTTGAGGATCGAACCCCAACCTTCGTGGTGAGAATCGAACACGTTACCAAAAGACCACGCCCAGATGTTGTTCTTACTAAAACTTAAACTCAAAGTGGTGATATGATTTTGAAAGCACCTCAATGTACTTTTTGCGATTTAGTAAATCCCGTTTTGTGCACTTTTGTACCCTTTATGAGACTTAAATCCCTTACAACATACATATAAAACACTTTTGCAACTTTCAAGTTCATTCATGACAACATATAGTTCACTCATGGGAATTGAGAAAAATAAGTCACAGACAACGTACATATTAATCACTTTTGCAACTTCCAAGTTCAATAAAAAGTACACAAAGTTCACTCAAAGGAATTTGGCAGTTTATTCTCTTTGTCAGCCCATCTGTATCTTTCAAAGCCTTCATTCAAGTAAATATGTGACTTTTGGTTGCTTAGGATATCTCTCTTTCCCAATATCAGCTTGTGCTCTCTGCTTTTATAAACTCACCTTTTTTGTGTATAGGGGAGAATAGTGGATACTTGATCCCTATTTCTTAATATCTTCATATCTTTTTGGAAATTTTAATTTCCAATTTATATGATGCAAAAAATAGATTGATACATAAACCCGTAGATGAACTAGAAGCGTGTCTTTGGAACAAAAAAATCCTCCAATCCTTTAATCAAGGTGCCCTTATCTTTGGCAAAAATCATGCGAAATCCAAACATAAAAGTTCAATTGACCAAAAGGATCTGAAAGTTTGTCTACTACCCTATTTTCATTGCATATTTAAAGGCACAATATTCTTTATTTTAGATAAAAGTATATTTGAGTCCTTTTTCTCAGGAAATGATCAGATAAATATTAATAATTTCGTGGTAAGCAATGATCAACATCCATTCAGAAGAAAAATTTATCTTTAAGGACTCGAGGAATCAAGTGCACTCATATAATACATTTTGAAAAACTTTTTTTTTTTTTGTAAAAATGAGCGTTAATTATTGATTTGACAATATGGACTTAAGAGGTTCATTAACTCACTACTTGAACGATTGACTTATATAAATATTTTCACTATAATTTTTCGTATGGGAAGAATTTTAACCTTTCTTTATGGTTAAAATAAAAGAACAATTAGCCGAATAGGGTAGGCTAACCAGATACTTTAAGAAAAAGCGAGACATTTCACGGTAGAAAACGGGAAATCGCCGAAAAACGCGGGACATTTCAGAATCTCCTAAGAACCTTATTTTTATACCTATTCTTATACATCTGTTTATGTTCCATCTGCTTAAAAAGTTTATAGAAAGTAATAAAATAAGGATAAATGAAAACTTCCATCTTTGTATACTGCAAACAGTACAGTCGAAAATGTTTTAGTTCAAAGTAATTTAAAATCCAAAATTTGAAGAAAGTTTTGATTTGAATTTTTGAAAAATTTTGAACAGCCGCTTTGGTTCATCAACCAACTTTTTTTTATTTTGATTCGTCCATTGTTTGATAATAGTTTTTATCGCTCGGTAGTCATGTTTTATTTTATCCGAAATTTCTTTTTTTTATTATAATTTACATTCAAGGGATTCTCCTAGAATTTTGGAGACACATCTGGAGCCATTATCATGTGGAAGCAACTTAAACAATATTTTCTTCAAATGAAAAATATGAACATCACTAGAACGCTCAAAGAATGCTTGACTAAACCAGATTTTTATGGTGATGCTTAGAAAAGCTTGCCAGATTTTCCAGTTTTATCCAGACTTAACTAGGATATTTAACACGAAATTTAGGAAAGTTCGGCCCGGCCCGGTTGTCCGGATTTCGTAGAAAAAATCCTGCATTTTGCACAGATTTATACACTTCATTTCTAAAATTGAACAAAACATCCTAAATTGAGATATTATATTTTTTTTTATTTTTGCGTCCTAAAACGATTTCTTTAAGCAAGTTAAATCTTAATAATCATAAGCAGTTTTTCAGAAGCCTGAAATGCGATTTAAATTCTGCTGATGTGTTTTGTCGAAAAAATATATTTTCAAGTGAATTCCTTTTGATTTTATTTCGATAATTTCGTGGTTTTGACCAAGTGTTCCCGGATATCGCCCGGATTTTAAGTTGAAAATTTTAAAATCATATGCCCATATTTTGCTAGGTTCTTTTTTGGAAAGTATTCTTGCAACCTTAAATGCCTAAACGAGTTGTCTTATATGAACTTTCAAAAAATGCTGTTTGTTTTGAGAAGAGAGCCAACACTAAAAGAGAATTTTAATTTAATTTAATTTTTTAAGCACAGAAAATGTTGAACCAATTTCAATTCAGGAAAAATTAAGGTTTTTCCAATATAAAAGAAGATAAGAAAAAAATGACAGAAGTTGAAAATGATCGAGGAGAGATTTTAAAAAAAGCGTTTTCATAAAGCACGGACCAACTGTTTTAAAGTGGTAGAATCGGAGAGCATTGAGTTTACCACAAAAGATTTCTCATAAAACCGGGACATTTGGAAAAAACGGGACTGCGAGATATTTACTAAAAAAGCGGGACTTGAAATGAAAGCATTACAATCTGATGTAGAAATTTTATTTCTCAATATAATAATTGATATGTGAGTGATTGAAGTCGTGAAGTCACATCGTGTCCAACTTAAATTTTTTTTGTTCTGAAAATTTCACATTTTTTTTTTGTAAATAATGAAATATAAAAATTGCCGGGATGCCGCGTGTTCGTCTGAATTGATTCCTCAATAGAATTTTTCGATCTTCAGGCAAAGATAGATCTCCAAGATCGATTTAGATGGACGGTCGTGGGATCGATCCACTTGGAAAATCGAAGCTTGAAGATCGATCTTATCATTTATTAACAAGAAAGAGAACTTTCTGTTGTCACCACCTTTTCTAGAAATAAACGCTTATAAACGCATTAATTAAAGTACTTATAAATATTTTTATGAATTCCAGACAATAAATTCAAAAACGATTATTTTATTTTGAGTATCAAATCGTCTAAATGCCCAACAAACGGCACTCCTTGCCATTGAAGGGGTAATTTAAATTTGGATCCAAATTATTTGGCTCAGCAAGAAAAAGAATCCAAAAGATCTAAAGATCGAATATAAAATGAATCGAATAGAAAATGAAAATGGAATTAAAAAATAGAAAATCTGAGTTGAAAGATTGACCAATCCTAGTCCTAACGATTATTCTTTAAATTTCATAATTCGTTAAAATAACAAAAATTAAATAAGAAAATATCTAACTTCCAAATATTGTAGCAAACTTTATTTTCAGATTAAAAGCGAGTATATGAATTTGAATAAAAGGTTGAATTTTTGTTCCGCTATCATAAATCAAATTTTCTGTCCATATCAGTCATAATTGAAAAAATAGTTTTGAAACTCGAGAATGAATAATAAAATTAAATTTATTTGTGTGTGTTCGTTTGAAATTCTAATATCGTAGTGTCATTCAACAGAATATAAAATCATTACACAAAAAACCATATTTTGTAATTTTGTTTGCAACTCGGCTGAGATTCAACATCGGCACCAATCATATCGTCGATATTGTTTCCAGATCATTCATACAATTTTGATTTGAAATATAAGTTATAATCCAGTTTCAAATTTCTCAAAATAAGTAGATTTTTTAAATTGAAAATAATTAAGATTTAATATTTATGAATATTTAGCATCAACTGTCTGCAAAAGAGAACAGCATTTCTGGTCCAAATATTTTAATAACTGCTTTTTGGCGTTATCAATTTGAATATTTCATAAGATTTTGTAAATCATCTCTAGTTTTGGGGATAAGGCTCGTCAAACTTTAAAATTAAGAAATTTTTACTGAATTTCAGCTAAATGAAACAAAAAAAAAAAATGATTTTAAATCGTTTTATTATTCCTAACCTTTCATGTCATGTTTTTTTTCCTTAAAAATCATTTTTAACAGTTGGAAATGATGTGTATGTACATCAAGAAAAAATAAATAAATAAAATATAATTTTTCACTTTTTTCACACATTAATTTTTGTCAATTTGTTACTTTACTAAACGAAGGGTTAATTTCATGAAAGTTCAAGATTTTTTCAAGATTCTCTGATTTATGAGGTAAAATGTTTATGTTAAATTCAACAATTGTTAGAATATTCATCTGAAAGTGATAAATATAATTTATTTCTAACGTCATAAAAGGGCATTTGAAATTTTTGAATATCTAAGATTTTCATTTTTTTTTTTAACCTTAAGGGGGGGGGGTAGGGTCTAACGGGTATAAAAAAACACCATTTTCACGATTTTTTTCTAGAGCTATCATTTAAACAAATGTATTCAAATTTTTTGCATTATACAAAGCATTGTTAAAAGAACATTAAGTAATTTTTTCGTAGAAAAATATTGAAAAATGAGCCGGTGACGGAGCACTTTCGAGGATGCCTTTTAGAAAACAGGATTTGCGGTGGACACTGTATCTCAGCACAGAATCATCTGAAGTCAAAAAATCAAAGCAAAATATTTTTAATAGATGTTTTTCTGGACCCCAACGTTTTTATTTAACTTAAAAATATTTTTATGAAATTTTTGTGGCTGTTTGAAGTAAAAACTACAATTTTTCACTTAAAAATCCGCCATTTTTCACCTGTAAAATCTCCCCAAAGTAAAAAAATCGAAAAAGAAAAACGTTGGGGTCTGGTATTTTATATGTAGAAAATATGGTCCAAATTTGAAAAGAATCGGATAAGTAGTTTTCAAATGACGATGTCCACGGACTTTAAAAATGTGCTTTCGAGAAAAACGCGTTTGAAGTTTCTGCTTTTGCTTTCTTGCAGTATTAGATAGGAGGAGATAAAGGCCTATAACTTCTACAGTTTTGCTTAAATTGACTTGAAAATTTGACACAACATTCTTGAAATGTTTTACAATAAGAAAATAAAAAAATAAAAAAATCGATTTTTTGAAAGTGTTAGACCCTACATCCCCCTTAAATATTATGCATAGTGTTGTTTTGAAACAACACTATCCAAAAATCTTGGAAACGCATGAAAATTTTCAAGTTATGTATTTACAAAAAGTAGTTTTGAGGTTTTTAACCCATGGTATTTAATCAAGATATGTTAATGTATGTGTCAGATATCGAAGAAAGTATACCAAAAAATTGCAAAAAAACAATTTTCTTTAAATAAGTTTTTGGAAAATCGCTGTTATTTCTATAAATTTGGAAATTCTAACAAATGTTTCAATTTAAATCAATCGCAATGAGCAATGTTTTAAAGAAATTAGCAAAATCATATCGAAATAAATCAATAATTTCAAAAATTATTTTTCTAATTAAATGGGCCATTACTTCAATTGGACTCATAACGCTCTCAAATCTGTTCACTTGTGTTATTCTGTTTGTAATGTTATTATTTCACTGATTCATTGCTTTTCTCATTTTAAAAAAGTCATACATCAAAGGGTTAACATCTTTGCAGAAGGCTGCAAAACCTTTTGTTTTTAAAAAATCTGAGATTTATTTTGGTTTAAAATTGTTTTGAAATTTGGTCAAATTCCAGTTTTTTTGTAGAATTGTATGAAAAAATAAAGGGAAAACTGGAACTTTTTCTCACAAGTCAAAATTTCTCACAGTCATCGAGAAAATTGATCCTATAATCAAAAACTTTATTTTCAATTATTAGAATTTTTGAACGGTTAAATCGGTGATAAAATTTTAAATGATGAAAATTAAAATTAAATTATAATTTAAAATGATTTAAAATTATAGACGGATAGACCATAGGATGAAAATAACTTAGGAGTTAAAAAGAGCAAGAAGCATTTTGAATATTGATCACATACGTCAAACTGAAACTTTGAGCGCTTTGAAGCGCCTTCAACCAAGTCTGAACGAGCTGAAATTTTGCCGCTTCTTATTCTTATATTCTTATACTTTCTTATTTTGTTGCGACATATTTTTAAAAATACCCCCTTTTCCACCCATTATAAGTCCAAAACTGTAGAAAAAATTCTCCAAAAGCTTTCACATCTTGGAAGTAGCTTGCATTCGCCATCTCTTTGGGAACAGATCGAATTTGTTTTTGAATATAACTCGTGTGAGAAAAAAAATTGCAAGCATTCGCGAGCAAAATGAAAAATATTTGTTTTAAATCATGTACCTTGTTTTTATAACATAAATTCAATTTTTGCATTGCACAACACAGCTGAAAAATTTACCTTTCAAATGGTGTATCTGAATTTAGACGACTATGAAAAATTAATAATAACTTTGGTATTGGTAGTTATTGGAAAATTATTAATCTTTTTCTTTCCGAATTGAGAACATCAATTTTTCTTTTAAAACGCAATTTGAATTCAAATTGTTTTCTAATCCTTCCGAATTTCGTTTTTAATTTGCAATAATGACCCTCAATGAGCTAGAAAAAGCGCCAAATTAAATATGCTTCCCACGAAAACAATACACCCAAGTAATCGTCTTCAAACGCAGTCAATTAGGGTCCAATTCATTCGGCTTTTCTAGTGTCTTCCACTGCTTCACTTTCACAGGGAGCACACCTTCCAAAATCTGATTGAAGGAAATGAAGGGAATCAGCGAAAATAAATAACCTTTATTAAAATCTGCCAAAATTAGAAACCATCTCCACCAACTACCCACTTCTGACTCGACTGTCGAGTGTCTTCTCCCGAAACTCGCTATCGGGCTCGTTTCACCTCTACCGAGAACCTAAATAAGTGAAAGAATCAAATTCCTTCATCAGCTGGGCTCAATAACGGGCATTCCCGAAGGGAAAACGAAACGAAACAAATAGAATTAAAATCTCCCGTTTCTGGTGAGCTCCTAGGCATTTGGGAAAACTTCAACATAGATACTTGATGGGAGAAAAAGCCCGTCTCGGGAAACAACTGAGGCACTCGGAAATGATTGGCATTTTTTCCCGGATTGGTCATTTATTTTTCCTGCTTTTGCCGCCGTTGTTGTTGCTAAGTAATTGTCAGTAGCTTTTTCATTGTTTTATTCTGCCGAAGTGGGAAAAGCGCGCCGGCTCGTTCCATTTGTTTCATTTTCAATCAATTGTTTGTTTTCCGAAGATAGCGATGATTTTCATTCTCGGCTTTTTGTAGCTATGCGCTCTAGCTTGTTTGTGTTGTTTTTTTTTTCTGTTGCTGTTGTCATTCGGTAGAGAAATTTGCATTTTTTCTCTACTCTGAAAAGCCACGCTTAGAACGTTCGCGAACAACGAGGTTTGCTAGTCAACATCTCGCTTCCTATGCATTGTAATGATATCGACTATTCCATTCCCTTGATTGGATGTCGGTTGATGGTAGGCTGAAAAATATTTTTAAATCATTCAAAAAATTTAAAAAACAATGAGAAAATTTCTGCAAATTTGACAAAAAATATTTTTTTTTACATATTTTGGTTAAGTTTGAAGGTTCAAAGAAACAAAATGACATTTTTTTCCCAATTTGGGGCGCCCTAATGCAATTATGTAAACAAGGGGGCCAATTTCGGGACCAGTTCTACTTTCATGACCTGTCACCTGATCAGCATCTGAATGCTTGATGATAGGACCAAAATTAAATCCTTGAAGAGCTTCGGGGCTCCAAAATGAGAGGGAGACTTGTCTATGAAATGGCATCTCATCGTAGAGCAAATTTTAATATCGTTCCGAATAACACCTGAGGCACTACTCTAGCTCCACTTCTGAGTCCTCCGAAGCTCGAAGGCAAAAATAAAATTTAACAAAGGAGATATGCCAGACAAACTCAATTTATTCTTGGGTCCTGGCTGGAATCTTCGGAGGAATTTAAAAATGGACCTCCTACTGATGCTTTTTAGGTCCGATTTATGTCAAGTCAATCGTAGCTCGTCAAGTGTTTGCAGTTTTGGGATCACACTTGATGAGCTATAAATGATTTATGAGTTTCTTCATTTGGAAGGAATATTTTGTCATGCTTGTAGTTAACCGCTGAACTTTTTCGGTTTTATTTAGCTTACATAAATATTTTAAGCTTGCACTAATATTTGTTATGAAATAAAAAAAGTTAAACAATGATCTTCAAACAACAAGACAGAATGTCTTTACTTTATTGCTCGGCTGGTTAAATCTTTTCAAATTAAAATCCAACCAAATAAATTTAAAAACAAAATTTTTTGGATGATTTTGGAGCATAAAATAAATTAATTTTAAAACCCTGTATAAAATTAACAAGAAAAGTAGGACGCAACTAAAATATTTACAGAATCTAAGAACAACATCTTTTGATCATTTAACGAAAAAAATTGTTAAAATAACTCTATCTTGCGGATTTATTATAATTTTAGTAAACTACGCCTAAAGGCTTCAATGCTTGGTGTGTTGTAATTATTGTCAAATTTCCAAAGTTGATCGTAACTGACCCTCTTGTCGTCATGTTTTTGTAAAATTTTATGATTGGTATGTTTTGCTGTATGATGCTGTACTTTTTGTCATATCGTCTTTTTCTACTTCTCTTTCTTCTTATTGGTGAGCGGCCATAATTAACAAAATTGACTGACTTATTTGAGACAAAGAACAAATTGACAAAATGAACAAAATTAATGAAATTTACCAAGTGTCAAAATTGCCAAATAAACAAACTTGAAATAAAAAAAGAAAATATTGCAAAAAAAATTACAACATTGACAAAAATGACAAATAAGCCAAAATGGTTCAAATAAACCACGTTTAGAAAATGGATTAAATTTACAAATTA
This sequence comes from Uranotaenia lowii, assembly GCF_029784155.1. Classification (NCBI taxonomy): domain Eukaryota; kingdom Metazoa; phylum Arthropoda; class Insecta; order Diptera; family Culicidae; genus Uranotaenia; species Uranotaenia lowii. The sequence continues at coordinate 211,644,261 of NC_073691.1, forward strand.
AAAAAAAATTGCAAAAATGACAGAATAAACAAATATGATAAAGTTGAAGAAATAGGCAAAATTGACAGAGTTGACAAAACTGACAAAATTGATTAAATCAACCAAATTTTCAAAAATGACATAACTGACAAATTGGCCAAAATAACAAAAATAAAATTTGGCAGAATTCCAATCCTGATTTGGTCCATTTTGTTATTTTTTTTCTAGGTCACTTTTGTCAATTTTTGATATTTTTGACAAACTGGTTAAATTTGGTTAATTCTGTAGTTTTTTAATTGTTCACAATATAGTAAATCTGTTCAATTTTCACAAAAATATTATGCAATTTACAAAACTGTTTAAATTGATAAAATTTATTAAATTGTCAATAATGGTATCATTGAAAAAATGGTCAAAAATACAAATAAAAAAAATTGACAAAAATTTCATGAATGAAACAAGTAACTAAATTAATGAAATTTCCAAAAAAGAAAAAAAAACATGAATGACACAACGAACAAAATCGACAAAATTTTCAAAAAAATACCAAATTGACAAAATTTGCAAAATTGAATCTGCAATTTTGTCAATTTTGTTAATTTTATATATTTTGTCGATTTTATTCACATTTTTCCATTTCGTCAATTTTGTCATTTTGACAGGAACTTCAATTTTGTTAATTTTTTTAATTTGGAAATTTTGCCTTCTCAAAGAATTTTGTTAATTTTTTAAAATTTTGTCATTTTTTAATTTTTATCAATTTTTCCTTTTAAATTGTCTTTTTGTCAATTTGGTCAAGTTTGACATTTTCTATAAAAAAACCCGATTTAATACACTTGACAGTGGATTGTAGCCTTTCTTCCAGAGTGTTTATCTTTGGATGCATATGCAAGACACCATATGCTTAATTCCTAATGAAAACCGGAAATAATATTAGAGAATACTCTTCAAATAAATTTAGGTGTAGGGATTGTCTCAGAAAATACAGATTCATAAAAAGTTCGAAAAATAGCTACCTTTGAAAAGCAGTCAAAATGATGTATTTCGTGTTTTATAAATTTAAAGATGCTAAAATGTGCCAAATTACATCCACTTTCCAATTCACTTTTCAAAATTTGTCTACTGTAACAGGATCAGTTTTGGCGGTTGATTGATTGAAAATTGCGTGTTTTACACAACTTTTTTTTTACATTTTTATTGGCCATGATCTTAGAAAGTTTAAAAAAAACCTTCCATATGTGCAGCATATAGCTTCTTATCTCAGCTTTCTCAGGCACTAAGCAAAATTTTTTCGAGCACTTAATAACTGATTTACAGCCTTTTTCCTAAAGCATGTTTTATCATTAAAATTTTTTCTAGACTTTAAAAAACTTTAAAATTATTGATTGTAGCTGAAAATTGTCTTGGAAACATATTTGAGTCGAATTATAATAATTTTAATATATAGGTACATAAAAAGTGTCGGTATGTTCAATGTTTATTATGTCAATTTTGTCAATTGTCAAATTTGTCAATTTTTCCAATTTTGTCGAATTTGTCAATTTTATCCAATTTGTCGAAATTTGTCAATTTTGTAAATTTTGTCAATTTTGTGAGTTCTATGAATTTGTCAATTTGTTCTTCAATTCTGTCCCCCCTCCCCCCCCCCCCCCTCTTGCGATGTTCCAACAGGATTTGATTAAATGTTCCGAAATTTCAACACGTTTTTCTCGTTCCGAGCTAACTGCTAGTTTCGCCCTTAGAAAATGTTACGCTAGATTTGTTTACATTTGGCTCGTTCGCCCTTTTCCAAATTTACTACAAAACTATATGACAGATTCCCGCTTGCGTCGTAACCCTTCTAAAATTTTAGCACAAAACGATCGCGGTTTGGGCACAGGCTAAAAGTTTGAGTCAATGCTACTAAATGGAGAAATTTTTGGCGTTTGATTCAGACGATGCACACCAACTCAATTTCTCTCATGCTGAATAGCATGACCACGAACAAACGACATAAGCTCGAGCGATATGAGAGAAATTGAGATGGTGTGCTCCGCTCGCGTCCCTTATGTGGTTTTTCCTTCTAAGGGAAACCTTTGCTTGCGAATATAGCGTTGGGCGAAATATCGCCCGCCATCGCTGCAGAAGCATGCGGATGTCGGATGTAAGACCCATCGATTGGATGTGTACAGTTTGGTTAGGGATGAATCATCCTAAGGGATGAAAATCCCGGAAAAAAAAAGTGTACAGTTTGGGGTCGTACCCCTTTATGAAAATCCATATTACCACAATATGGTAAGGAGCTTCGGCTCTAAAGTTTTTGAAACCGGTTCGGTTAACACTGAACTGGTACAAAAAAACAATAGAAAATAAAAATTAGAAATTTTATCAATCTCTTCAACTCTTTTCTCCCGCTCGTTTTGACGTCATGAAGACATCATGAGTGGGAGTGGAGGCTGTAACTTTTTACCACAATACACAGCGAGCGCGCCCATCGTGTAAATGACGTCATGTATAATTTGACGTCATTAATACGATAATCTTGATTTTAGTGATTGCTGGTTGTGGCTAGCAAGCCCAATTGACACGTTTTTTGGAGTGATGATTTGGTGATAATTACTATGAAAATTTATTTTTCAAACTATTTTGTTTTTTTTTTCTTTCTTTTATACATTGAAGAGGGAAAAAAAATCAAAATTTTTAAGACAAAAATCATTTTTATTGTACTTCCCAGTTTCGCAAAAACGTGTTGACAAAGTTTACAGAAAATCACACCAACACACACAAATACACTGACATCGTCTGAACTCGTCGAGCTGATTCGATAGGTACCAATAAAGGTATATCTAAGACCCATAATTAATGATCTCCCAAATCGACCGATAACTATACCTTTCTACAAGAAAGGCAAAAACCGTACAATTCACCAAATTGACTTATTTAGTCAGTTTGGCAAAACTGACAAAATTGATAAAATTGTCAGACAAGACAGAAATTATAAAACTGATCAAATAGATCACATTAACCGCTCAAAAATTACAAAACAGAAAGTTGATTTCGTCATTTTTGTCAATTAATTTTCAATTTTAAATTTTGTCCAGTTTTGTCAATTGAATAAGTTTAGTAGTTTTTTTTTTTCATTTTTGTCGTTTTTTGGCAATTTTGTGAATTTCGTTTTTTTTATCAAATTTGTAAGTTGTGTCCATCTTGTTCATTTTGTCAATTTTAATTTTTTTTTCTCGGTTTTGCCAATTTTGACATTGTATTAATAGTTACATATTTATCATATCATATATAGTTCTTTTGACCGATTATTGGACCCTATCATACCCTTTCGCATATAACTCTAGCGATTGTCATTTCACCACATTATTTGATCAAAATTCTTGTTTCTCCACTCCAAAGGTTACTTAAAGCAAACATTAAATTATTTGGAACACATGGTTAGGAATCCTTTTTTTAAAGTCTTCTCTTTATTCTTTAATAATGTTATTTTTGTTACCATATTTTGAGACTCCAAAAAATAGTTTATTGAAATTATTCAGTGATTGTACTCATTTAAACAAAACAGTATTAAAACAAGATCCTACAGGATTTTATATTAGGATCCAACCATTTAAAATCACCGATTAGTTGCAAATTATGTTGTTTTTATTCAAACAATGATTTTTCTTATTTTTTTTATATTTTAATACATTTTGTATTTAATTCGCTCTAAATTATTGAATTCATTTTTTTTTTAGTATTTAAAGTGACACTTTACCAACCTTCTGGCACTTTTGTCGATGTTTAATCAATATTTCATGATAAGTTTTTAGAAATTCATCATTTCTATATTTTTGTGTGTCATACACTGCCGGTCAAAAGTTTGGGAGCACGCCTCAAAAACATGAAAATTTTGATCGACCATATCTCAGCGATCTTATGACATTTTGCAATTTTATTTTTCTCATTCGAAAGATAGTGAGCAATACCTTCTTTGTGTGTTTTTGACAAAATGTTCATGTTGAGTTTATATGAGCAAATCTTAGCCTGAAGGTGGAACATTTTCAAAAAAAATCTTAAAATCATATGAATTATGTTATCACAACTTCATACTCGTTTAAAACTAATTTTCAAATCTTTTAAAACGTTCTGGTGATGATCATCTATGATTTATTTTTAAGTTAAGCCTTTAGCTAAGCCTTATTAAGTGCAATTTATAAACATGCAAATATGCCCAACCCATCTGCAATAACTGGAAAGACAACTTAGTTATGGTCAAATAAAATTTGCATGTTTTTTAACGGTCATACTATTTGGTGAAAATGATCTAACTTTAGCTAATGGTTTAATGAATTCAGTCTTCAAAAATGTTTCAACTAAATGTCCATGAGCAAGTTCTACTCATAAGCTTCCGAATCAGCTTACCAGTTAAACGATACGTTATTTGATAACAGAGATACGCTTGAAATATAAATGTATGTTTCACAGGACTGATCCCAAAATTTTGGCCGTTACACTCAACTGCGGGGTCATCCAAAACTTTTTGGGGATAACTTTAGTAGCTTTTTTTTTTAATATTTTAAGTACATTGCACATTTGTTATACAAATCTTAACAAATGTGTTTCGATAAGTACGAAAAAAAGATTCGAATGCAACTCGAATTTTGAAATTTTGTCCACTCCACCCTGAGATGATCGGGTTTGAATTTTATGTGAAGTTTTTGGAAAATGTCAGAACTTAAAGTTTCGTTTAGATTATTAAAACTTAACATATACTTTTTGTCAAAAACATACAAAAAAGGTTGTGCTCACGATCTTTTAACCCTCATCCGCATTAGATTTCATTACCCTAATCAGCACTTGTGGTGTCAATTTGACACCACAAGCTCAAATCGTTATAACTTTTGGCGTGTTAGACCGATTTAAACAAAACTTACATCAAAAGAAACCTTGTAATGTCAGTAAAATATGTTTAGAACATTATATATAGCTAAAGTTACTAGTTTTCTCGTTATTCAGCATGAAAGAAAAAAAATCCGAAAAAACATGCCTCACGAACACTGCTGTTGTTCATATGTTACACGTTCAAAAAAATATTGGCCTTATGCATATGAAAGCTGAAGTTAATGCCTACATCATGAAGACAAGAAATATTTTTTTAAATTTTTTTAATGAAATGGTCACAAAAAGTTCAGAATTTACTGGAATTTTTCAAAGTTCACTACTTTGCGCGTTTTTTTTACAAATTGAAATTTCATCTGTTTTTGTGGTCCACTGTCAGGTTGTACCCGGATTATCAGTGCTTTTACTTTGTTTGGACCAACCAAGAGTATATTCATTGGAAAGCACATTTAATCTTCATTCTAGTGAGGTGCAACAAATCACGCTGTGAGATTTCACAAAAATATGAAAATTATAAACGTAAAATCATTCCTGAATTTCTAGAACTACAAGCACCGCGTCCAGCAAAACGTGTTTGTTTGCTCTCCGAGTAGGTACGGTGGGTGGTGATTTGGGCAGAGAGCGAAGCCGAAAGACGAAATAATGATGCGTGTCGTGACTAGCAAATGCAAACTACTCTCAATAGAATATTTTCAACCAAGAAATGTACGACACGCATCATTATTTCGTTTGTCGGCTTCGCTCTCTGCCCGAATCACCACCCACCGTACCTACTCGGAGAGCAAACAAACACGTTTTGCTGGACGAGGAGCTTGTAGTTCTAGAAATTCAGGAATGATTTTACGTTTATAATTTTCATATTTTTGTGAAATCTCACAGCGTGAATTGCAACACCTCACTAGAATGAAGATTAAATGTGCTTTCCAATGAATATACTCTTGGTTGGTCCAAACAAAGTAAAAGCACTGATAATCCGGGTACAACCTGACAGTGGACCACAAAAACAGATGAAATTTCAATTTGTAAAAAAATCGCGCAAAGTAGTGAACTTTGAAAAATTCCAGTAAATTCAATTTTTGTTGCATCAAAAATCTAAAGACAGAAAAATGTTAGAATTTTTATACATTTTATAGTCATATTTTTTCAAAACTCTACCATCGCTCAAACAGTATTTACTAGCAATCGAATGAAAAGTAGGGTTTTTAGACCACTTTTTTGAACTTTTTGTGACCATTTCATTAAAAAAAATTTAAAAAAATATTTCTTGTCTTCATGATGTAGGCATTAACTTCAGCTTTTATATGCATAAGGCAAATATTTTTTTGGACGTGTAACATATGAACTACAGCAGTTTTCGTGAGGCATGTTTTTTCAGATTTTTTTTTCTTTCATGCTGAATAACGAGAAAACTTGTAACTTTAGCTGTATATAATGTTCTAAACATATTTTACAGACATTACAAGGTTTCTATTGATATAAGTTTTATATGAAGTTCATAATAATTCAAACGACTTAAATAGATTTTACTTTTGTGGTGTCAAAATGACACCAAAAGTCGGAAAAGGGAGTTTTTTTGTCCAGGCTTCCAGGGTTCGTCCATAAAAAAAGTAAAGATGCAATATTGAAGAACTTTTGAATTCATTTAGGGTCCCCGAAGAAATTTTTGTATTTTGAAGCTTCTGAAAAAAGTTACAAGCCTTCAAACTTGCAATGGTGTCAAAATGACACCCTAATGCGGATGAGGGTTAAACGAGATCTAAAGAATTGCAATATGTCATAAGATGTCATAAGTGTATGTACCAAAATATAGTATACACCCTGTAAGAAAGGCTACAATTCAATGTCAAGTGTATTAAATCGGGGTTTTTTTTTATTAAATTTAGAAAATAATCGATCTTGACCGGAATTAAACCTGCATTGCTAGGGAAGCGTCTTGCATCGCAGTGAATATAACAAAGTCCTCAAAAAAAGGTCAGTGTTGGGATCTCGGTCATAAAAATTCACAAGAAGGTGAATGTTTACCTACATTTATATTTATCCTGCTCGCGCACATTCCTTCATGATCTAAAAATCCAAATCTCAACACATCTTTCGAGTCGGAGGCAGACAGCGAGATGATATTCATAGCCATGAAAGTGTGACGGTAAACGAAGCACAAGAAGAACCAAGCACATCATCCACTCGCTGTCTGGATTCGAGCAAAAGCGAAAAGCTCCGATATCGAATTTCCGCACAGTTGATTATGTGACGAGACAATCAATTTTCTCCGGACGGGTTTTTTTCGTCTCTTGGCTCACTCACTCCCACCCTTTTTTCCTGTTTAACGATTTCGATTTCTTCTAGGTCTTTTCTCTCGTTGTTTTGGTCTTTTGAACGTCATCGCCCGGTAGCGAAGTAGGAAGGTAGCTACTTTTCCAAACACCTCCAGGCAATGCGAAGCCACCCAAACCGATACATTCAGCTACTACTGCTTTTGGCTAAGAAAGCCAATAACTCTTGTGCACGACTTTACCACCCTATCCCTCAGAAGCAGAAAAAAAGTGGTGAACGGGGGCGAAGGCGCTTTGAAGTGTCTGTGCTGCAAGATTTACCCAATTCACCTACTCGGTATCATCCCCCCTTACTCCTTTTTCTTTTTTTTGGCTTACAGATCCAACCGATTCCGAACAAGATTTTTATTTATCTTTGTTCATATTGCTGTGCTTATTTCGGTATCAGTGGCACGTGGTTCTCGGAAATCGAATTGGCACACCGGAGAAGGTTGATGCTTTTCTGCGTTCGGATGCGTAAATCGATCGAGTTCTGTGATATGGGGAAAGTTAAATTAATGACTACAGGTTACAATGACGAATTTCTTCATTGATGGATGCTAGAGATGTCAACCGAATCATGAATAGCAAAATTTATCAATTTCAAGTTGATTCTAGGGAATGAAATTGGAAAACAAAATTTAATATCATTTTTTTCTCAATTTCAGATGCACCACGCTGTAAGCCGGGAACAGAACAGACGTCCGTTGGATCCCTAAACATGCACTCGTTGCATGTCAAGTGCGAAGTCGAAGCTGATCCTCCGGATGGGATTCGATTCAGCTGGACCTACAACAATACGCGAAACGTGTCGCCTGTCCTGAATTCACGGATCAACTCTCAAGGCCTGGTCAGTACCATGACCTACATGCCACAATCCGATGCCGAACTAGTCACATTGGCCTGTTGGGCCATGAACAGCGTCGGGCGACAGAACGTTCCCTGTCTTATCCACATTCTTCCAGCGAGTAAGTTTGGCTTCCCTACTAAAAACAAAAAAAAAACACTCCTTTGAAATGTTCCTGGATTCCTGGATGGCACAACTTTTCCCAACCAGTCGCAAATGTTCGCCAATACTCGATAGGCTCGGTTCCCCGGAAAAGTAATTTCCATCGAGAATTTTCAATCCTCAGGGAAACCCTTCCTCATCCCATACTCCCCCATTCCATCATCCATCGCTGCAAAAAGACAACGAAGACTGTGGAATGTCCCGTGTGGTTTTAATTAAAACTTCTCATTTTCTTCCGGCCATCACGCAAAAACAACAACAACTCGCTTGTGGTGACGTCAGAAATCCCGGAAACGCCTCGCAACTGTGAGCTTCACAACGACTCGGTCCTGGAGGTGGTCTGCCAGCCCGGAAATGATGGTGGACTGATGCAGAGCTTCCTGCTGGAGGTAGTGGGTGGCATTCCTCCCCCGCCCTCGATGTTCAGCCTCGACTACACCCGCAGCCCACCGACCGAGATTGACAATGAAATTTCCACCATGAACGATCAGGTGAGTTCTATAGTTATCCATCCACCCACTCATTTGAAGCTTCCAAGTTTCGGAAAACGAAACGGAAATTCCTCTGTCTCGAGATGTGAGCTGCATGACTCAGACGCTCAGACTTTTAAGCTATTTTAATGATAAACTTTGTTTGATTGACACAATTGGGGGCAACACAAAAAACACCAAGCTTCCAAGAAAATTCCTATAAAAAAAGTCGCCTTCTGATGCGATCGGACAGAAATGACAAAAATGACAAAAAAAAATACAAAAATAAAAAAAAAATTACAAAAATGACAAAAATGACAAAAATGACAAAAATGACAAAAATGACAAAAATGACAAAAATGACAAAAATGACAAAAATGACAAAAATGACAAAAATGACAAAAATGACAAAAATGACAAAAATGACAAAAATGACAAAAATGACAAAAATGACAAAAATGACAAAAATGACAAAAATGACAAAAATGACAAAAATGACAAAAATGACAAAAATGACAAAAATGACAAAAATGACAAAAATGACAAAAATGACAAAAATGACAAAAATGACAAAAATGACAAAAATGACAAAAATGACAAAAATGACAAAAATGACAAAAATGACAAAAATGACAAAAATGACAAAAATGACAAAAATGACAAAAATGACAAAAATGACAAAAATGACAAAAATGACAAAAATGACAAAAATGACAAAAATGACAAAAATGACAAAAATGACAAAAATGACAAAAATGACAAAAATGACAAAAATGACAAAAATGACAAAAATGACAAAAATGACAAAAATGACAAAAATGACAAAAATGACAAAAATGACAAAAATGACAAAAATGACAAAAATGACAAAAATGACAAAAATGACAAAAATGACAAAAATGACAAAAATGACAAAAATGACAAAAATGACAAAAATGACAAAAATGACAAAAATGACAAAAATGACAAAAATGACAAAAATGACAAAAATGACAAAAATGACAAAAATGACAAAAATGACAAAAATGACAAAAATGACAAAAATGACAAAAATGACAAAAATGACAAAAATGACAAAAATGACAAAAATGACAAAAATGACAAAAATGACAAAAATGACAAAAATGACAAAAATGACAAAAATGACAAAAATGACAAAAATGACAAAAATGACAAAAATGACAAAAATGACAAAAATGACAAAAATGACAAAAATGACAAAAATGACAAAAATGACAAAAATGACAAAAATGACAAGAATGACAAAAATGACAAAAATGACAAAAATGACAAAAATGACAAAAATGACAAAAATGACAAAAATGACAAAAATGACAAAAATGACAAAAATGACAAAAATTATAAAAACGACAAAAATGACAAAAATGACAAAAATGACAAAAATGACAAAAATGACAAAAATGACAAAAATGACAAAAATGACAAAAATGACAAAAATGACAAAAATGACAAAAATGACAAAAATGACAAAAATGACAAAAATGACAAAAATGACAAAAATGACAAAAATGACAAAAATGACAAAAATGACAAAAATGACAAAAATGACAAAAATGACAAAAATGACAAAAATGACAAAAATGACAAAAATGACAAAAATGACAAAAATGACAAAAATGACAAAAATGACAAAAATGACAAAAATGACAAAAATGACAAAAATGACAAAAATGACAAAAATGACAAAAATGACAAAAATGACAAAAATGACAAAAATGACAAAAATGACAAAAATGACAAAAATGACAAAAATGACAAAAATGACAAAAATGACAAAAATGACAAAAATGACAAAAATGACAAAAATGACAAAAATGACAAAAATGACAAAAATGACAAAAATGACAAAAATGACAAAAATGACAAAAATGACAAAAATGACAAAAATGACAAAAATGACAAAAATGACAAAAATGACAAAAATGACAAAAATGACAAAAATGACAAAAATGACAAAAATGACAAAAATGACAAAAATGACAAAAATGACAAAAATGACAAAAATGACAAAAATGACAAAAATGACAAAAATGACAAAAATGACAAAAATGACAAAAATGACAAAAATGACAAAAATGACAAAAATGACAAAAATGACAAAAATGACAAAAATGACAAAAATGACAAAAATGACAAAAATGACAAAAATGACAAAAATGACAAAAATGACAAAAATGACAAAAATGACAAAAATGACAAAAATGACAAAAATGACAAAAATGACAAAAATGACAAAAATGACAAAAATGACAAAAATGACAAAAATGACAAAAATGACAAAAATGACAAAAATGACAAAAATGACAAAAATGACAAAAATGACAAAAATGACAAAAATGACAAAAATGACAAAAATGACAAAAATGACAAAAATGACAAAAATGACAAAAATGACAAAAATGACAAAAATGACAAAAATGACAAAAATGACAAAAATGACAAAAATGACAAAAATGACAAAAATGACAAAAATGACAAAAATGACAAAAATGACAAAAATGACAAAAATGACAAAAATGACAAAAATGACAAAAATGACAAAAATGACAAAAATGACAAAAATGACAAAAATGACAAAAATGACAAAAATGACAAAAATGACAAAAATGACAAAAATGACAAAAATGACAAAAATGACAAAAATGACAAAAATGACAAAAATGACAAAAATGACAAAAATGACAAAAATGACAAAAATGACAAAAATGACAAAAATGACAAAAATGACAAAAATGACAAAAATGACAAAAATGACAAAAATGACAAAAATGACAAAAATGACAAAAATGACAAAAATGACAAAAATGACAAAAATGACAAAAATGACAAAAATGACAAAAATGACAAAAATGACAAAAATGACAAAAATGACAAAAATGACAAAAATGACAAAAATGACAAAAATGACAAAAATGACAAAAATGACAAAAATGACAAAAATGACAAAAATGACAAAAATGACAAAAATGACAAAAATGACAAAAATGACAAAAATGACAAAAATGACAAAAATGACAAAAATGACAAAAATGACAAAAATGACAAAAATGACAAAAATGACAAAAATGACTTCCTCAACATAAATTTGTTTTAAGTCATATTTTATGGATTAAATATGTTTGTAGATTATAATGATAACCAAAAATGAAAAAAAATGTTACCTCAAATTTTAGTAAACTAGTAAAATAAACATTTTCTAGCTGTCAACATATTTGGCCACAACATCTTACAGAAGTATTTTTTAAAATTCGAGATGATTGATTTTTGAAACCTTTTCAGGTATTTGCCATCGAAATTTGGATGAGCCTATCAGACTGTGCATCAAGGTTTTGTCCATTATAAGAGTTAGATAAAATAGCTTCGTAAATGCAAATGACCTTTAAAGCTTATTTTATAGAATTTGGATTCAAAGACAAAATAGTTCAAGAACTCCATTTTATTGGTCAACATTGGTCAAAAACCAATAATTTTTGTTCATTTGCCACTCAGCATAATTGCACTGAAAAATAACAAACGAGGGCAACAGCTTTTTGTTTTGAAGATCATTCAATGGAATGCATTTCAACACAATACTAATAAATGTCGAACCATAACTAACTTTTATGTTCGCTAAATTTACTTATATTAAATGAAAGATTTAATTACAGTTTTGCTTGTTTGACATAGGTCAACAAAGCGACCTTAAATATTAATCAACAGAAAAATGCGAATTCAAAAGTGATTTCTACAACTTTCATGTTTATATTTTCAAGGATAATAAATATTCAAAGGAGGGATCTCACCAGATTCCTCAATCGTTGCCTTGTTAAAAATATTGCATAGCAGTCTCTATCAAATCCAATGTCCAGCCATTTTCTCCATCCACGCAAGGTTCCTGAAAAAAATTCTGTGTTTTTGAGAAAAAAAAATTTGACTTTCTGTGAATTTACCCAAAAACTCTGTGATGGTTTTCTGTGATGCTATTTCCTTTAATTTCATTGAAAATTCATGATAAATTGGATATTTTGCATTTAAGTTGGAAAACATGAATTAAAATTACCAATCTTATTTTACTTTTCCAATTCATGTAAAAAATCCAAATTTTATATAGGCCATCAAAAAATATGATTTTGAAAATTCATTCAAAATTTTAAATTTCTGTGAAATCTGGGAATTTTTCAAAAATTTGTGTTCTGTGACACAGATTCTATGATGAAAATTTGCTCAAAATTCTGAGAAATTACAGATTTTTCTGTAATTTTGGCAACCATGCATCCACGGTGAGACAGGAACTTAGTCGGTAAAATGTTTTTTTGGCAGGTAGCATGTTGGGAAATGTCTGATTTCGTCTTCAAACAATTGGTAATTTTTTTTTAAATTTTCATTAACAAAAACTCGCACAAACTTGATCAAATTATGTACCTGAAATTGTAAAAAAATGGCAATTGGAAGTTAGGTAACTGGCAGATAATTGTAATGTGGATTTGAAGCATTTTGTTAACGATTAAATTTACCTTTTTAATGTTTATTTAATAATACGGAGATGTTTCAACAGTGGTCAAACATACATTTTTCATTGAAAAAGATTGCATATATACCTACAAAGCTAGAAAACGATGAAAATTTGTATCGCCTCTTAAACTATAAAACATCCGAACACGGAAAAATAAATTATCGTTAACGTTACCCTTGTTGAAAATCCCCACAGAATGGTAGCGTTTAGAATTCATATCACAAATTATCATACCAATTTTGACTCCAGCCAACCATCAGTAACGAGGGGCCATAAAATAACACCAGCATCACCAGAACCCGGTCTTCTGAATGAATTCGGATAATCCGACTTTCTAAAACGCTTCAAATACGGCGCACATGTACCCATCATTAACAGATAGTAATAGGGAAGCGGCCATTCCTCCAAAATATTCGCTGCTAGTCCACGCGTTCATTTTGCAAAGCTCATCTGTGGTAAAAATATTCCCGACCGGACCCAAGCCAGGCACGAGGCCCACTGGCGTTAACCTGCCATCCCAACAAACCATCAAAATTTCGTTCCTTTCTAGGCTCCTGTACGAGGATTCGCTGACGCTTTAAGGGCGCCTCCTACGCGGAACAACCGAGGATGGTCCTACATACATACAAGAAGCTAGCCACATTGTATGTGGCGATCGCCTAGCTTGTACAAAGTACTTCATCAGCCCGACCTACACAGAACTCAGCTGCAGACTAGGACTGGGAGGACTGCCTCGAACTTCCTCGAAAAAGGACGTCACTCATCGTGGATACGTCCTGGCTCTGGGATACGTTTCCCGAATCCCGTGATCCCACACTAGTCGGGTGCGGCCTACCCACCTTTTGCTGCTGATGCTGACTTTGCTCAAGTCAAGTGGATTTTGATGGAGCACCATCCAAGTTTCGGCCGGCTGGCTTTCCGTATGAATAAATGCATACGAGTTTTGTTTCCGAACTTGTTGTGAGTGTGGATGTGTGTGGGTATGTTGGCAGGATAATTCTCATCCGAAGAGGCCTTCCAGCAAACCGACATCATTCCTCCCGAGAGATCCGGTACTGGCATTGTGATTGAGTGCCATTTGTTTATACGACGACTCGGTGTTTTTCCTCTATGGGCGTCGCAGTTTCACGACTAAGCACCAGATGGTGGTTCAGAGAAATAGATTTACGCGAGGCCATCTTTCTCGAATAAACCAAAGCTGTCCCCCATTAATAGGAGTCAGTCCTTCCGGTCGGTCGTTCAGTCGGAGTGTGATGGGAATTGAGCAGGTGAAACGTTGAGAATGGGGCACAAAAAATGCCATACCCAGCGGAAACCAATGGGTAAATAAATTTCCGGTCTGTTTACCAACTTTGATTGCATGCGGTAACAACTGGAGGAATTTTCCGGAAGGCTTTGGCGTGACCCAGAACAGCCATCGGACGACCATCATAATTGGCATATGGGTAATTAGAATGAAATTATGCGCCAATCTGAGGAATAGAGCCCCTTAAGGCAGTGAGGCGGAACTTCGTCATAATTCATAAAAGCCGGAATGGAGATGATTAAAGCTGAATGAAAAAGGGGAATTTTAAAGTTTAAACATATTTTTCCCATAAATGTTGTAAACAATCTTCAATCTAAATAAAATATCACCAAAGGATGAGTGCTAAGTTGCTACCGAAATGATGCTACGAAAATGTTCAAAAACTAGTAATGATTGTGTGAGATGGCCGAAAAAATGAAGAACCCAAAAGCACCAAGCTTCACAAATTTAAACTTGAACCTAAAACCACATCTTTTCACCTTTAACTCAGTTCTCCACCATTTTTGATAAGGCTCAGTATCTGAGCAACTACTTTGTTGAACGTTTCATTCAGAAATACGAGACATAAGATTTTATGTATATGCGATTGTTTAATCGTTTGCTCTCGAATCAATGATTACGCGAATTCAGCCAAAGAAGTAATATTTGGTGAACTCCTGATAAAAAAACAAACAAACAAAAAATTAACAATTGATGCATATAGACTCTTAAACACCACAAACAGTGCCAATAGGTGATGTTATCGGATTGGTTAGAAAATGAAAGGATTCTTGCCACGTGATGTTGGGCCGAATAAAATAGCGTCAAGTAATGTCATTTCGGACAGATGGTAGCCACACGGATCGAAGCCCTTAAATATGTGTTTTCCGAGGGTTTATGATGGATCAACCTGGGCCTGTTAAATAGGTGTTCGATGAGTTAGACGACGTGCACTGGTTTTTGGGTGGTTTGAAATCCACAATTTCAGGTCAACAGAGCTGGTGCTCATTGGGTCGCGGCCTGTCTTGTTGGGACCACGAATAAGATGCTAGGACGCAGGTCGGTAACCTGTGGCTTGCGAGCCGCATGCCGCATTTTGGATATTAAACTGCGGGTCTTAAGCTCACTGCGCAATTATTATAAATATATTATTGAATAATTTAAAAAATCGTGCTAAACCGATAATTGAGTTACATATTTACTTGAATGAAGACATTGAAAGTTACATATTGGCTGACAAAGAGAATCAACTGGCCAATTCCCTGAAGTGAACTTTATGTACTCATTAATGAACTTGAAAGTTGTAAAAGTGATCAATATGTACGTTGTATGTGACTTGTTTTGCCCAATACCCATGAGTGAACTATATGTACTCATTAACGAACTTGAAAGTTGCAAAAGTGATCTATACGTACGTTATACGGGACTTAAGTCACATAAAGGGCACAAAAGTGCTCAAACCAGGATTTGGTAAGTCACATAAAGGGCACAAAAGTGCTGAAAATTTTTAGTTTCGAAATATTTTGAACAATCCGGGATTTGGTAAGTCACGAAAAGTGCATTGATGTGCTTTCAAAACCAAAGCACCCCTTCGAGTTTTAGTTTCAGTAAGAACAACATCTAGGCGTGGTCTTGGGGTAGCGTGTTCGATTTTCACCACAAAGGTCGGGGTTCGATCCCCAAGCCGAGCAAGTTGTTTTTCAATAACCCCCTTATTCTGCGCCGCGCGTGAGGTGACGATAGTCGAGTCGAGTCGGAATCACGTGAGTCTTGTCACCTTATTCCCGAAGCCGATGTGACAGAGCATACGATTTGTCACTCACGGTGACTAATAGATTAGGTCAAGAACTCAAAAAGTTCATTCTAAAAGATTTTTCTCACCTAAAGCGACTTCTGGAATCGGGTGACTCGACTATCGTCACCTCACGCGCGGCGCAGAATAAGGGGGTAAGTAATTTGGTAATTGAGTGACAATTCTGACGCAATATATGTAGGAAATATAGGATAGAAGCAATTGAGCAATTTGTCGAGTTTGGAAGCCAGCGCGCGGCATCATGGCGGCAGCATGTACAGAACATAGTAAATAATCAAGAGAAAATGATATGAACAGAAGCCAAGAGTGCAGTTGAGATAGAGAGAGATTTTTTTCTCATTTTAAGATTTTTTGGAAGCTGAATAAAATGACCGCTGGAAGCTGACTAGAAGATCATTAAGACTTGTTTTGGAACTTGAAAATATCAATAAGAACTTCAATTTTGAGCTGCATAGAACGTACTTCATATCGATGATGGGGCTAAGTAAGCGTTTTTGTACCTGTTTTAGGGGACTTATGGTTGCTTGGGTTGTCATCTGGCATACAAATTTTCATAGGTCAAGAAGAAAATTTTAAAATTACATACGCTGTAGGAACAAGCGGAAGGAATCAAATGAGATCAACAATTATTTTATAATTAACCGTAAAAAAAGCATAGCTGTTGTTTTTAAACAACAAAAACTAAAATCAAATTAATCATTCTCAAAACGCGTGTATATTTTTGAATTAATCGAACATAAATATTGAGTTGAAGCTAACAGAAAAAATCATAGTTTCATTTACAAAAAAAAAAAATGGTTCTTAGATTGTCTCTTTTTTGTTATTAAACTACGAAACCCTCATCAACTTTTATATTTTAAGCTCTCTCACTTTTTTGCCCTCTATGGAAAAAGTTCAGTTGAAATTTAATAAATCGTATTGGAAATCATCAACCATTAAAATATTGAAAAAATCACCTCAATCCAATCCTATGTATCTGAATATAGAAACCTCATAAGCATTCCAGATTGCCCGTTTGCACTTGAACTTGCCAGGATTTTCAAAGAAAAAATTGGGAAATGCCTGGCCCGGCCCTTGAAAAAAGGTCAATTTTCCTCCCGGGTTGTTCAAAATATTTCGAAATCAAACATTTTCAACTGTTTTTGGTGAACTAAATTCGCAAGAATTTTTTTTTTAATTTTGAGATTTTATTTAAACGCCGTTGACGTGCCTTGGTAAAAATCTTTTTTTCTTGTGTTTATTTTTCAGATTTTTCCTTGCATTTTTATGAAAAATGCCTAAATTTAGGCTGGATATGGACAGAAAAAAATCTTGTAGACTTACTCGATAAATAACGGGTTGAAATGTGAATGGATGCATAAAATTCAAATACAAATTTCCAAAACTATTGAACATTTACAAACTAAGTTTAACAGCTTTTCAAACTCGAATCAGCAGCGAGAATGAATGTAAGTATCATTTATTTTAGAAGTGAATTATATTTGAATAACAGCATTAAAGTCATTTAAAATTTTAAGTGTGATGTCTGCTGTCAAGATTTACAAAAAGCAAACAAATTTGAACAAAATTTCAGTAACTGACTTTTTTTAATTTTTTATTTAGATTTAAAAAACGTTGATTTATTTTGATTAATTTTTGTTTCGAAACTTTACTGTTTCTTCATTATTTGTCACGAATTTCAATTGGACGCATAAAGCTGATGAATCCAAGATTATCCAGGTGCATAAAATTCTGAAGACATGTTCGTTTGATATCATAAATTTTCAAAAATCTTGATTTAGAATGGCATTTGTAAACAGTTATTAAGAGTCTATTTTTTAAGGATTTAAATTTAAGGCTACATTAATTTCAGTAGAATTTAACCCCATTTTTCTGGATTTTTAATTTAAGATTTTTATCGCCGTTATAATCCTCGATTATTATATTTTAATGGCATTGCAGCGAGATTTAATGTGTCTAGATTTGGAAAAGCCTAGCTAAATCTGATATGTCGGGAAATCGCTTGATAATTTTAAGAAAATTTATTTTCCTTTACTTGGGGGGCATCCATTAATTACGTAACGCTCCTAGGGGGGGGGAGGAAGTAAGCTCGAGCGTTACGAATTGTGACATAGGGGAGGGGGGGAGGTATGCTCCTCGTTACGTAACGATTTTTTCCTTTAAAATTTTAGTTTAGTCGCAGCTATTTTGATGTCATTTAATTTTTGCAGAATGATAAACAAACCAAAATCAGCTTAACATTTGGAAGCTTCATGATTAAACTGGTTTGTAACCTTTCCTCTTTAATGATTCTTTAAACTGTGTATGGGATATCCAAGAAATAATCGCTAGAAAATGTGTACAATTACCACCAAGAACTCAATTCATCCTTAAGACGGAAATTTTTCTATTTTCTTAATTTGCAAAAAGGCAATTTTGGTTATTTTGACGAATATTACTAAGTGGAGTAAATTTTGCATAACAAGTTATACTCCTTGAACAAAATAGATTACAGAAGGTAGATCATCAGTTAACAAGCACACAACAACTATTAATAAGACAATCATATTATTCTATCAGAGAGTTATCATCACTGAGTACTTAGAAGCGATTTGGATAGATATTAATTCCGTTTCGAAGAACGTTAAAAAAATTTATGTTAAAGTCTTTTCTAACCATCGAAAATTATTCAAAAACATGAAAAGATGGGGGGGGGTTATTATCAGCGTTACGTAATTTTCTTAGGGGGGTACGTCGAAGCGTGACAATTTGTGACATACGGGGGGGAGGGGGTCAAAAAAGTGCATTTTTTGCGTTACGTAATTTATGGATGCCGCCTTGGTTATTTTAAAAGCTTTTCTTGCTTTATCAACCGATTTTTCTTTGAATTTGAGTATAATTTAGCACTACCAGAAAACACTCAGAATAGGGTAGGTACACTCAAAAAACAGACAACGGCACAACTGCCGAGCATTCGGAGGATTTTGCTACCTAGTAGTAGCTTACCTAACCCGAACAATATAAGGGAGGGAAACGATCCACATTCATCAATCGAAAACGTTCACTGAAGAAGGTAGTACCTAAGCAAGCTTGCAAAAAATCAACTAAACGAGTAAAAATTTGGCTCATACGAACGTTAGTGTGAGGCGGAACAGAAAAAAAACCACCCCAGGTTGAGCGAGAGTAAAATAAAATCAAGATTCCTTCTTGAACCTTAATCACCAAGCATCGCATACTCGCTCCGAAAAAAATCGCTCAAGTGGTGAGTAGAGTCAAATTAGATGACTAGAAAATCTGCTCAGCACAGCACATGTGATTTTTTCTTCGGTGGTGAGTTGAGCAGACTAGCAATGAGCCTGAGTCTGATGGGAAAAAAATCCGTAGAGTAAAAATAAAATCCGCTCACAGGTAGGCTGATTTTAAATCCTTGAGTCGGGAAGAGTCTCTTGGTTTTGACTCGCTTGAGTATTTTATTTTGACTCGCTTGAGTATTTTTTTTTGACTCGCTTGAGTATTTTTGTTTTGACTCCGATTCTTTTCGGCTAGCTTGATTTTTTTTTAGATTTTGACTCAAGGTTTTTCTGGCTTGCTGGAGTCGTTTGATTTTGACCGGCCTGAGTCGTTTTTTCTACTCGCTTGAGGCTGATGTCATGCTGAAGCTACAAGCAACGCAACGCGTTCACACGACACGCGTTGATCTCCATGGCAAAAGCGCAGACCTGTCATACTGAGCGCTTTGTAAAGCGCGACAAATCCATGGGAGATCAAATGAGAGCTGGTTTGTCGTGTGAACGCGTTGCGTTGCTTGTAGCTTCAGCATGCCATCAGCCTGAGGCGTATGGAGTTTGGATTCTGGCTCGGCTCGTCGTTCGTGTGGAGTGCATTGATTCCTTTACCTGTATTATACAGGCTGTATATACCGGGACAAGCGTCGGGTGTCTGGTTTGAACTTATTTTGTTCTATTCGCGCTGTTTGCTTGCGTCGCTGATTGTAGTGCGCTATATAAATTACAAGAGTTTTTAATTCCTATCTGTAAATAAAATTCATTTAGAAATTGTGTTGAAAAATGACGGCATAAGCCAATTAAGTTTGTAATCATACAAGAAACAATATGTTTACGCAATTATTTATTATGGTCCATTTTTAAATTTTCAAAACTACTTAACATTTTTATTGATCATTGCGTTTGAATTTTTAAAACTTTAACTCGAAATGAAGAATTCACTTTTAAAAATTCAAAATTTGATATTTAAAAAAAAATCATGAGCCAGAATCCAAACTCCATACACCTCAAGCGAGTAGAAAAAACGACTCAGGCCGGTCAAAATCAAACGACTCAAGCAAGCCAGAAAAACCTTGAGTCAAAATCTAAAAAAATCAAGCTAGCCGAAAAGAATCGGAGTCAAAACAAAAATACTCAAGCGAGTCAAAAAAAAAAAAAAAATACTCAAGCTAGTCAAAATAAAATACTCAAGCGAGTCAAAACCAAGAGACTCTTCCTGACTCAAGGATTTAAAATCAGCCAACCTGTGAGCGGATTTTTTTTTACTCTACGGATTTTTTTTCCCATCAGACTCAAGCTTCTTGCGAGTCTGCTAAACTCACCACTCGGTTGAGTAGGGAGTTGATCTTGAGCAAGAGAGCCAAGAGTGGTGATTTTATTTGACTCGGCTCTGTCCGGGTTAGCTTGAGCGGATTCTCTGACCCGTCGGAGTAGCAGCATGGACTCAGCAATTTTGAACTGACTAGACGTGTGTTGCCAATTTTAGTAAAATTAAGCTGTGATTGTGCTATTTATTACTAGAATTAACCTATTTTGATCCGTACTATCTACTTGTTCGTCATTAAATTATTACCGTGCCGTAAAAAATATTGTGTGTACTGAGTGGAATGAGCATAAACAAAGCTGCCCCCGTGGGGGCAGCGGCTACTAAGGAAGATGATAACCTCAAACCGATGTATACTCCGGACGACCAAGAGATGGTAGATATCTTTACAAAAGAGAATGAACAACTGAAACAAACTACTCAAGTAAGTCAAAATAAACCCGGAATAGAAAGAATGAGAAAAGTATACCAGAAATTCAGCTACTGTGATACTGATAGCAGACCATACAGAGTCATCATAGAAAACACAGATCTAGAGAGGAGGAAATATATTAAGAGCAAGTTCACTGGTTGAGATGGAGATAGAAATTTCGAAGGTTTACAACACATCACAACACATTTGCCGTACACCGGTGTTGGGAAAATCTGATATTCGAACAGTTTCGCGCTGCAAAATTTGTATCGTATAACACTTTTTGGCCGAGGGTGATAGAAAAACACGATGTTTTGCAACACCGAACCGAGTGATACAGTCGGCGTTGCAATACAGTATTCGTGCATGAAACGCTTCGGTGCTGCCATCTTTCTTATGCTCAAAACCTTAGTTGAGGGGAAAATAAAGGAAATTGACCAATTTCAGGATTTTAACATAAAGTGATATTTTGTTTTGTAAACAATTCTCTTATCATTTAAATTGATACGAATAACAAAGAAGTTAATCAACTCTTTAAAACCTACAGCCAATTTTTACCATGCCCTTGCCAATTGAGTGGGCTATCATACATTTCGAGGCGCAGAGATGCCAGATAGCTGGGTAAATAAATTTTGTTTGTTTGAGCGGTTTTCGGGAGTAGGAGTTTCGTTTTTTTATTTGAAAAATGTTATTCCGTCGGAATGTCCGATACCAAAGTTTGAACGCCGCCTTTAATGGTCCATCATCTTTAGAAAACGGAACCTTCGCTGTTAATTCGTCGAGTGTCAATCATATCAAACGCAAATTATTTTATAATTAAACCCCATATTCAGAATTTTAGGTTTTGCTGCCGGAATGCTCCAAATTTGGCTTCCGGTGGATTGGATCACTGATCCCTTTGTTCAAACACGGTCAGGAACGGTTCTGATATCCACAGGTGGTTTGTATTAAAAGTTACCAAACAAAAACACTTAATTTAAATTATATGTAAAACCTTAAAATTCGGAGAGTCCATCAAAGACCAAATTCACTTTCATTTGTGCTCTACTTGCCCATACAATTTCGAGAATTTCACTCATAGCATTGGAAGAACGTTACAATACCACTACCATATATTTAATAACCTAGGTAAGGCAAATAGAAATTTTGATGCAGCATTTTTTACGTTTCGACAGAAAATTAGCACTTTTTTTTAAAGATTTGTAAGCGTTTATGAAAAAAAACGTGCCGGAACAAAACAAAATCAACAAACCTGTTGTTTCATAGATGAGACATGCTCAGTTAAGTGAAACTTGTAAACTTATCCAATGCAAAACTCTCTCAACAACTTAGAAAAAGTTTTAAGAATGGTCATTCGAATGAAACAAAATTTGATCGCTGCTCACTGGTCAATGATTTAATCAGTTCAATTTGACATTTAAGCCCTTTTTTTGTTTTTTTTTCTTATGAACTGATTATATTTTTTTTTAAATTTTGGAATGCATTTTAACTTATACAGTATTTGTACATACACATTGATAATAAATTTTTCATATTAGCACTACTATTTCAATAAAGTGAATTTGATTTCAATTTTTAAACGATCAATTCGAAATAGAAAAAATAGTAAAAATACTGAACAGCAAATGCACTTGGCATCACTGGTTGCCTCCAATTTTATACCTTCGTTTTCTATCACACCGGTGGACGGCCAACATTTTTGGTCTATTTTTCACGATACAAAAATTCCCATCTGTGCTACAGCTGTCAAAATTCCTACCACTTTTTCCCAACACCATTGGACTTGCTCTAATAGGCTACAAATAGGAATAGTTCTGAACCAAATAGGCTTTGACAAGTGTATTGACGATATCAAGAAGACCGGACGTAATAAAGCTACCGTTTATGTTGGAAACATTAGGGATGCCAATAGACTAGCTGATTGTCAGAGCCTAAACTTAAAAGGATACAAAGTATACATACCCAAAAAATTCGTAACTGTTACGGGAGTTCTGTCTGGTATTCCAACGGAATTGGATGTCAATGAAATAATTGAGAATGTGATATGTGATGTCAAAGTGGAATCAGTGTTTAGAATGACAAGAAAATACAACGATGAAAGGATCCCCACCAACAGAGTAGGTATTGTCTTCAGAAGTAATGTGTTGCCAAGTATTGTAAGAATGTTTTCTGTAATAAATCGAGTCGAACCGTTTATACCACGTCCTGTAATATGTTTTAAATGTCTTAGGTACAATCACCTGTCTAAAAACTGTAAGAGTTCCGTACTAAGATGCAAAAACTGCACTGACGCAAGAACTGAAGATCACGAGCCTTGCTCAAAAAAGCCTTACTGCTTACACTGCAAACAAGAGGGTCACATCACATCAAACGCTTATCGAAATGGGACCTTGGGATAAATTATTTGTCATTACGAAAGCTTTGTGAATAAATATAATAAAATCAAATCAGCCGACAGGGCCTTCAGAATTTGGTGCAAAACTGGGTTTTAATGTCGCTTCCAAACCAAATTTCTCATAGTTCCATACAAATTTTAGGCTTATTGAATCATCTTTTTTCATGGTCCAATCCCCCATATTTTGCACTGGAATTTGTGCAAGGCCTAGGATCTCTTTTAGCTTGCAACTTATAAGATTTTCATCAGTCGGCTGATTTGGTTACTTTAGTGTCCATTTACTGACTTTAAATTAATCAAAGGCCTTTTGAAATTATTATTTATTTGTTCAATAAAAATTCTTTTGAATTCAATTTCTAGCAAGTTAAATTCGAAATTTAGAAGTATAATTTTTTTAAATGTGTGTTATGAACTGTAAAATTTACATACAATATTTCAAAAAATTGTTTTACAAACGTTGTGACGTCACGCTGGAATAGGTCAATTAATTTAAAATATTTATTTGTTAAATTTCAAGGAAAATATTTCTTCAAAAACAACGTTCACTGGCATTTATTTCGATTTTCCATCCAACGGGAGCATTATAGCCTTTGCTAATAAAAGTTCGTTTCCCAGATACACCATCTCGTTAAATGCAGAAAACAAATGAAGCCGCCGAAGCATGAAAAGGTATCGCCAGCAATTTTAGGGTTTTCATTTCGACGGCTGTTGATTACCAATTTCGATCAATAACATCTCTACTGGAACTGGTTGTGGCAAAAATACTCCTTTGCCGAATAGTTTTTTTTTTTTATAATTCGATCCTTTAAGATAAAGTTTAATCAATGCAGAATGACCAATATTCAGCCCAAAAGCTAGCTGTTCTACCCTAATTGGCAGCACTAGTAATTCGAATAAAAAGCAAACTTCAAGTGTGACCTCGCCACATCCGGTGCTGCAGCCGCTTAGAACAATCCCCATGTATGTGTGTCTCTGACTGCTATCAGACCCCTCGGCTTCGGTACCCCAATTCCCATTCCGGCCGCGACCTTCCCCAGTGGGTCCCCAGAGTATTCCAGACGTAGCCGAACCATCTCCGGATGCCGTGGAACAAAAGCAATTAAAATTTAATCCCAGCCAACACTCTCGCTGCTCTGGCTTTGACTCTGCTGAATGGTTTGGCTCGAGTTGGTTGTTTTTGTTCAATTTTCCGGATCCGGTTGGGCTTGCCTTTCCGGATCCGTTGCTACAGCGCGCGCCGGCTTGATGTTTGTCGGAATGTTAGGAATCTTTTCCCCTTTCCAATGGTTGTGGTTTCAAATCCGAAGTTAATCGCATTCCGGGGCACAGGCTGAAATCCAAATGTGGAAGATTCCACATGATGTTTGTCGCGTCGCATTTGGGGAGTAGTTCTATCGAATGGACCTTCATAATCGGAACAAGAATCGAAGCTGAGAAAATAATTATAAATGAAAATTAAAGTTTTTTCAAAATTATTTGTAGAATTCATATTGTTTTTTTTTTTTTTTTGGAAACTCATAATATTTTTTAACTAGTTCTTTAAGGGTTAATTTCATTGAAGCTTAACTTGGAACCACAAAAGTTTCAAGGCGCAAATATATTTGTCAGTTTCTTCCTTCCACATTGTTGCTTCCAGCTGCTGCCACTTACACTATTATCACATATTTGTTTCCTTCCTTCCTCTGTAAACAGGCGACGTTGGCACCGTTGTTCCGGATCCAGGAGCAGATGCCCCAGTTTAAGCTGCACAGTTTGGAACCGGGCCGGGATTACCAGCTGATGGTGTACGCGGTCAACGCCAAAGGCAAGAGCGATCCACCGTTTGTGATCGAAAAAGTCCGGGTGGGGTCGGCCCTGATTCCTCCCTACGGTGAGTAAATTTTTATAATATTAACATAGAAAAATAAAAAAACCAAAAAAAAATATTGGGAAGACTATAAAAAATCATTTCTATAAATTCATCTTTCTTTAAAAAAAAATATCGGAATTGGATACCCGAAGGTGAAACCCCGGGACGTCAATTCGACATTCCAACATTAAATTCACCTCTCCGAATATCTCTCAGGACAAGCACTACCAGGGATCTTTCAAATTGAAAGCAATCAACCCCGACAGCATCCATTTGTCACTATTGGAACACAACCGCACCAATTCCCTGAGCCATTCACCGGAATGAAGCTCTCCCGGGTTGTTAATTTAGGATTTTTTTTTCAGCTACGAGCCAACCCAAAATGTAACACCCAAAATCCCCAAGCTTCCGGCGGGGAACGGAAGGCAAGTTATGGAGTGAAGTTGGGGGAAAAATGGGGCAGTAACCGAACCGTGCCTTCTGATTGACTTCAATTCTTTCGAATATTTTTCTCATTCTAGAAGCCCGAATCAAAGGCCCCAGTTTGGTAGATTTATCGTTTCTGCTTTCGCTCACCGAAAGTTGCAAAAGAGCCTATACCCTGGGGGCGCACTCGGAACTACCAGAGGTTTTCTTCCTCCGGTAGGCAACAGTAATTAATTTGAATATTTCATTGCCGTTTTGTGGCTTATAGAGCAGGGCGAATCGAAATTTCAGCTTTTTTGGGTTCTGATTCGACAATTTCCTGGTGTGTGTGTTTTTTTTTCTTCGGTACGTACAGGTGTTGTGTAACTTCAACAGCATCTCTACAAACCCTTGTAGCATTACGTTGATTCGTAAAGGACAAGACGTAAGGAAGCTCCCGGTGGTCTTGTTGGATTTTATTAAAATTTCATTACAGGAAGGCCGCCTGAGACTTGAGAATGAGTTGATTGGAACAAATGTCTGTAAAGATGAGGAATACATTTCTTGGGATCGGAGAGCACTTTTGTGCAATCATCATTTGATGAAACCTTAGCTTTTATTGATGGGTTCAAAATAGAATTGTTGGAATCAATTCTTCTTCTAGAGTCGTGTGTGTTCTTTTTAAAAATGTTTACAGAGTAAATTTAACACATTTTAGATAAAAACGTAGACTTTAGAGTTATGCTGAATATGATGCTTGGTCAAGTTGGTTTATAACCATTTGAGTGTTTAAACAAATGTAGGCCAAATATAGATCGAATTGAGAGGATTCCACTGAAAAATATCTATTGGGAATCTTCTGAAGCCCGTTCATCTTATTCAAAATTTTCAATCATGAGAAGAATTCGGCTTATCTAAAGGACCAAATTGAATATGAATAATTGATAGATGAAATTGTTTGTGGTGTAGGTCAGTACAATCAATTTTGAAATCTTTTCTTCGTTCTGAGCTATTGTGATAAATTTGATAAAAAAACACACTCACTAGACATCGAAACTTCAATAAACACTAAAGTGCCTCAAAATTGAATTGGAAATATGAAACCTGTGAAATGTTATGCTATGCAGGACAAAATAAGTCTAAGCGTAGTCCCATGCCCAACAGGGCCAGTTCGGACAACGGAGACGGGTCGCTCAACGAGCTTGAAGTTTGTATAGGTTTTTCATATGATAGCTTAAATGTCAAAATATAGTTTTACATTAAAATCGTTAGTTTTACATTAATAACGTTTGTGTTCGTTTTTCAAAAAAAAAACTTCAAAACTGCATAGCGCTACTGAGAAAAATTCAAGCTAGATCCATTGAAAAACCCAATATAATATTTTTTCAAGGTTCTTGCTAGCCAGAGTACGAGATTCCTCTGCTGACCCTCGAAGTTTGGAACCTAGAATTGTTGTCCAAAAGGTCCATATCAATTTTAAGCTCGTTTGGTCAACTTTAAGGGATGTATTTTTTAAGCTCATGTTCGTAAGACATTTTGGCGTTTTTTTTTTCAAACATCAGCTAATCCCGTACGACCTTCGCTTCGCTGGCAACTGTAAATATGAACTTATAAGATAATGTTTTTGAAACAAAATAAAATTTGAAGAATAATTACCTCTGTATTCAGAGTTATCTTACTAAAAATTAGGAGCTAACTTCATAAACGACGTAACGGTTTTTCCAAAACCCATTCTTCAATTAGCACATTGCCCGGTTTGATTTTCACCACAATGTCGTGAAAACAGCAGAAAGTTCATAAAAACGCCCTTTTTTATGCACGATTATCCCAAATTTGGATATTCAACTCATAATTTAACGTTGAAGATAGCAAAACATTGCCTTTTTCCAATCCACAATTCAGAATCTGAAATCAATTGCAAGTCCCTACAAACCTCGAAGCGTAAATTTTTATTCTATTGGCTGTACAGTATACAAACAACCTGGAGTACAACTAAAAAAGTTAATAAACAGTGAACAGTGAATATGAACGACCCCTTTCATTGACCCCTTGTTCAAAATTTGGTAACTGGAGTGGATTGCCCAGTCCTTGAAATCCTCCAATTCAATGCATAAAAACGTCAATATCGCAAAAACTGTGAACATTTATTATGGACGACCCCTTTGACCGACCTCCCAAGTAACACAGATTAAGCCAACTAGCATTTGAAAGCTTTATTATAATTTTATTTTGGTTTTTTTTGCAGCTAGTTCTAAAACTGTTTTATTATGGTCATGAAAAATGCTTAGATTTTTGATTTAACCATTTGTTTTCAGATAGTTCTGAAAACGCTAATTAAGCTTCTACTTAACATACTGTTCAATTTGTTTAGGAAGAGTTCTTAATGCTCTATTAGAACTCCAATAAAATATAAACTAAGAAGTTAGTTTCATGATTTTTTTTACATGTTTTTTAAAGGTACGCAGTGCTTGATTCCAAAAACGTTAAATTAAGAAAAAAGAGAACACGTTAATGCTAGATTGCACATTTTCGAATAACAATTCTTATTTTTACATAATTTTGATAAACCACGTGTGTTGTATTCGAGTTAAATAAAAAATATGTATAAATACTTTGAAATACTTTGAATGACCGGAAGTGATATGAATATCTCTACAAGTTGAGTTTTGAGTGAAAATGCCAAACTTGTAGGAGAAAAATTTGTTTGCTTGACGCCATCATTAATCCGAGATGGCAGCTTCCGCTTTTCATTTCAAAGCTTTGAATGATTGACAATCTTATTAAATATCCACAAAATGGGAATTGGGTGGAAGACTAATCGAGTAGAAGTCGAATTTCGTTGTCAAGCGTTATCTTGAAATCCAAAATGGTTTCACCCGCTCAACTTGAAAATGCTGTAAGTGGCTGAAAATAGCATGAATTTTTCGACCATTTACAGCAAAAATCAGCAAAACGATCCCCAGATAACCAGAAATCGTACAGTAGTGTTCATTATAGATTGTATAAGCACCCAGTTTAGATTGGAGTTGTATAAACATCATGTTGTAGCTGAACCAAGTAATATTTTATCGTTTATGGTTTGTTTAGTTCATTATATACGATAACATTTTGATAATCGTATAGAAAGATCAATAAAGTTGTTTTGAATCGCAGTAGAATTGTGTAAAGATCAATATTTAATCCCACTGTACAACTAAGCAATCTTTCATGCATGCGATTTATGATGACATATTATTTCCATGAAAGGTCGTACAGTAATTGTGAGAACATCGAGTAATAAAATTTAAACCATCTATTCGTACTTGTCATTCAAAGTCGCTTATTGAGATAAACTTATTCGGTAAATAATTGTTAATAATGCAATTCCTATTCTTAGTAACATCGTAATCATCATATGTCAACAATTGCAAATATACTGACAACACTGACAACATCTATGTATGTATTGCAGATTGTGGAATCGTTTAACAGTACAGTAAATAGCCAGCTAAGAACGCACAGCGCTGAATACTATTATTGATTCTAATAGAATCGTCTATGAGATAGGTTAAAGTTGTAAATCAAAAAACTGTATCTATAAATAGATTTGAGAAAAGATGCAGTCAGTGGTATTTTATACGATCAACTGATTTCTAAACGGAACTCTCAACTGTACATGAACAAATTTGCTTGTTTGTATCAACATAAAATGGCGCCGAGGAAGTATCGAAGGACAGGGATCGGAACGTTGTCAGTTCGAGACTGAGGGAAGATTGATCAACAACATATGCAACAGTTAAAGTTAAGGACGTTCACAAGATGACAATATGCATGCGCAGTATTTGGAAATTGGCATTCAGTATTTTTATAACAAGGTTCATCAATTTAATCAAAGACACATAAAGTTGTATATGGTTCAATTTATTCACAGTAAACATTAAATTTTATTGTTTTTATGTTCACGGCGATTCATAGTAAAATCGTTATAAGGAAAAAACATAGGGTAAAACTGTACAAGACGCACCAGCTAAGCAAAATTGCTATTTACACCGATACCAATCATTTAAGAACCAAATTGAAAGTTGACGACGATTCAAGGATGAAATTTACGTATTATCAAAAAGAAAAAAATAGGATAAAAACACGATTTTAACTATATTTTTATAAAAAACTAAAACAGCCAGAAAACAAACCGCGGGGCAGAACGCTAAAACTAGTGGACAGAACGCACCAAACATGAAGGGTGGTAAGAAATGGAACAACGATTATACGGAATTTAATTATTGAAACATCAAATGTTTGATTACCTGTCGTCTTTTTTTCGTAAGCTAACCATTCTTTGGCTTAAAATCATTTAGTATTGCTAAACTCATCGAAAATTTCACTTTTCAAAATACACTTTTTAAAATCCTTATAAATAAAACGCCTTCAAGTAGGCAACGAAATTGAATTTATTTGACCGATGTAGTAATACCGCGACAAACATGGCGGCCGATAATTTTTTCGAGTCGAATATTGGTGCACCGTTTTAATTCGAACAAGGACAAAATATGTTGTAACTATGCATAGTTATCGTAATTTGGGAGTCAGCAAATAAAAAGAATGGCATTTTGTTTTGAAATTCGGGTTTTCTCAAAAGTTAACAGCATTCAAAATATGAGCGTAAAACACGTGGTCTTGTGGGCATTCTGCCCCAATTTTCATATGAGTGATTTTTGGTAAAATTTGTAGGAAGTTAATAAAATACAACCAAATATTTATAGTCTTCCGAAAGTGCACATGAGTGGTAAAACGATAAGCTGTAGTTTGATCAGATTGCGCAGGCTGTTTCACCAGAAAACCTTATATGTTACTTATGAAAAATAACAAGATTCACGCTGATTCCATTAATTCCTCTGTTTCTAAGAACTAAAGTAGATTTTGTGAACTTTTCATCTTTTGAATGATGAAAAAGCTTGTTTGCTATAATAAAAAATGATGAAAAACATCATTCGAAGCCGTAGGTAAGTGTATATTTGAGAAAGAATGACATGGGCCATCTAACCCCGCTGGTGCGTCTTGTACAGTTTTCCCCTAATTGCTTTGGGATACAGTGACACAGTGAAAGTTGTAGAAACCTTAGGCTACCAAAAGGAAATTGTAATCAAATTGTAAGAAGGACAATAGAAAGTTGTAAGTTGTACAATTCTAAGATTTTGAGCAAAGCAAAGTTGCTATCTAATTGTTGAAAACGCAATACTAAGTTTTATATTTTCAAGGAGAGCAAAATTCGGTCCGTATATTGCCTAGACTTTGGTACGAACAGGCTCATATAGAATATTCTATACAACTTTTTCAGATTAAACAAAAGTGTGTATATCTCAGAAACAACTGAAATATGCTGACCAAAATTTTCACTGTGTCATCTTTGGTGGCGTCAGCTAACGAAATTTGATTTCTACTTGTTTGAGGGTTTCATGTGATTTTCAGTGATTAACAATTGACAGCATTTTAAAGTTTAGCGAAAGCTGATATTGGATTTCAAGATGGCCTCAAAAAGCGAAATTTGGTTTCTTCTTGTTGGGCCGTTTCATCCAATACCCTATTGTGGGGGATTCATGCAATTTTAAGTCATTTACAACATTTTAAAGTTAAATGGAAGCCGCCTCGATTTCAAGATGGCGCCAGAAAGCGAAAATTGTCTTCAACTCATGGTATCATTCCAACGGACATTCACAACCAATCCCTTTTTTGTTTCATTCAAAAATTCTGCCCTCTTTTACTGTTTTAATGATTAACAACTCAGAAAAAAGGAACTCATCCTAAGCGTGTAATTGGTTGACTTGCGAGAGAAACGTCAAATTTTAGATATTTATATGGCTCTCATAAAACTTATAAAACTAATAAGCCATTCATCTGACTAACCATAATAAAGCTATTAAACATTGAATTTACTAAAGCCAAATGGAAGGGCACAAATTCATAATTCATAATTCATAATGTTAGGTATTAGAAAATATGTTTTCAGACCTATTTTCAATCAATTTCATTATGTTTGCGATGTCATTATATCATACTAGCTGATCCCGTACGAACTTCGTTTCGCTTTTAACTTTAAAGCTGATGATTTTGTATTTGGTTGGTAATTGGGACGCATTTTAACGAAAAAAAATGCTTAAAATACAAAACAGAATTTGCAAGCGACCTATTTGCTTGTCTACCAAACGGAAATTTGAGAAATTGATTGACCGTCGAAAAGAACACCCGTTTACGAATTTTTATCTTTTTAAGATGCATAACAACAAAATTATGTCTAAATAATTTTAAAGATAATTTGAACGACCCCTTTTCTGTCGTCTGATTCAAAATTTGTATTCATTATTCAATTGTCCGTTTTGTAAAACAACCGTGAATGGATTTCATGCATAATTAAATAATTATTGAAAAACCTTAAACAGTAAATGTGGACGACCCCTTTTTCTGTCGTCTCATGGAAAGATTGTTATCAGGAATCGATTCCTCGTCCTGCAAAACTCCCATATTTGAATTTTTGCCTCGATATAATGCCGAACAACGTTGTTATTACCAAAAAAATTGAAAATATTTCAGACGACCGCTTTTACTGATTCTTTGTCAAAATTTGACATATGAAATCAATTACACGTACTGTAAAACTCCCATGTGCAAATTTTCATTATAATCCGATGTAAAATTAAGACAATGGAGCTTATTCTGAGAATCACGTGACGTGATGTGCAAAATTTCACATCGTTGTGCCGACTCCAGAAAACACTCTAGGCTAGAAGTTTTAGCTTAAATGTCCTTTGATCGATTTTTGGAGCTCATTCATACTTACATTTCTTCTCAAAAACATTTCCTGGGTCAGGATAAAGAAGTGAAATTTTATGAGTCACATCACTCGACTTGCAGAATAACCTCTAATATAGAAGAAACAGTGAACGAACGACCATTTTTGCCGACCCCTGACTCGAAATTTGAAACCTGAAACAATTGAGCGTGCCTCAAAACTTCTATGTGGAAATTTTCATCTCAATAGGATGCATAATAACGTCAATACCGCCAAAACATTTAAACAGTTTATATGGACGTGTCGTCCGCAAACCTCTGAATAAAAATTTGACTATTGAAATCAATTACTCGTTCCTTGAAACTTCCACTTACCAAGTTTCCATCTTAATCCAATGTATTTAAGCTTTAATATCGCAAAAATATTTTTAATATGAACGACCCCTTTGGCCGACCCTTGACCCTGAATTTGAAACCTGGAATCGATTGATCATCCCTCAAAATACTTTTGTGCAAATTTTCATCAAAATCAAATCTATAATATCGCCAATATCGCTAAAACATTGAACAGTTGATATCGACGACCCCTTTTGCCGACCCCTTCTTCAAAATTTGATAACTGGAATCGATTGTTCGTTCCTTAAAATAAACGTCGTCAAATTTTCATCTCAATCCAATGCATAATAACGCTAATATCGTTAAAACATTAAAAAGTTGATATGAACGACCCCTTTTGCTGACCCCCGACCCTGAATTTAATACCTGGAATCGATTGCTAGTACCTCAAAACACTCATGTGCAAAATTTTTACATCAATCCAATGTATAATAACGTCAATATAGTAAAAACACTGAACAGCTCATATGGACGACCCCTTTTGCCGACCCCTGACACAAAATTCAATACCTGGAATCAATTCCCCATGTCTCAAAACCTCTATGTGCACATTTTTGTCATAATCCGACGGATAATGACGTCAATATCGCGAAAACAAAATTTGTCTTGTATGGACGACCCCCTTTAGAAAGGGTCATCCAAAAATCTGAAAACATTTTTCATCATTCCTGGTCCTAATAAGTATCCATGCCAAATTTCAGCTCGCTAGCTCTTAAGATGGCTATATAGATTTTTAATTATATTTTTTGAAAAATGTTTTTTTTTCCGAAATATTTTTAATTTTATTTTATTGCCATTAAAATAAATATTAAACAAAAATTTCCTTCTCTCAAATAGTTTGAGGAGGCGCATTTATTCAAAGACACTGTCGTACATATTGTACCTAAAATCTTGGCTGACAATAGAAAAGATGCTCATAATATGGATAAAATAAGCTTGCCAGATTGCCCGGTTTTATCCGGGTTTGCCCGGATATTTGATGCAAAATTTCAAGAAAGTCCGGTCCGGCCCGGTTGCCCGGATATCGTGAAAAAAGTCCGGATATTGCCCGGATTTTTTCAAAATTTTCACAAAGAAACCAAAAAAAAATCAAAGTTTTTGAGTAAGTTTAAGCAAAATCAATTAACAGTATGGAAATTTTCAATGGTTGTTTCAAATAATTTCACTGATTTGCTTTTATAAACCTTTAAATATTTAAGTGTTCCAAAAAGTTTTTGGAAGTCTGCAGTTACATTAATTAAATATTAATTTCATTTTTTTGCATTTTTTCTTTGCTTTTATCTATAACAACACCTAAATTTTGCCCGGTTTTTGCCCGGTTTTTGGATTTAAAAAAATGAAATCCATGCCCGGATTTTGCCAGGTTTTTTTGAAAAAATGCCCGGAATTGCTAGGCCCGGATGGAAGTGGAAAAAATTCTGGCAACCTTAGGATAAAACATTTCATTCTTGTTCTTGTTCTTGCATACCTGATCATATATCAATTATGCAATTATGATTCATCAATGGTTGCTGGAAAAATAATAAAAAAAGCTCGTAGAATTCACGGAATCGAAAAAAAACAAAAGTTATTAACACGTTTTAAAAAAGCTCTATAAAAGCTTTGGTTATCACAATTATTCTATCGAAGATTAAAAAAATTGTCATTACGACGTTCCAGTAACAATAAAACTGATAGCCAGATTTAAGATTTATTATATTTCTGATGATGTATTGAATGCGCTTTTGCAAACTCTCATGCCAAATTCCAGATCTCTAGGTCTCGAGACGGCTGAGTTTGTCATGGACAAACAAACAGATTAACAAACAAACAGAAATTTCGTTTTATCAACATCGATCAACAAATCACTAAACTGGTTTCCATTCATAAATATATTATATGAACACTTCTTTAAATATGATTGATTTTTTTTTGTCTTTTTTTGAGAAGTTTTCAGCCACAGGCTGGTTCACCTCTTTGATTGATATAATCTGGACGTATTTTGAAACAAGTCTGTTAAAAACAGTAACAGAATTCGGCAAAAAAGTTAACAAGTTTAATCAGAGCAGGTCTTTCGGTTAAATTGGGAGAATCCTGGATATTTTTTTTTTGCTGGGATACTTGACATAGAAAAACTATTCTTTTGTATGAACAAATACAAAACGTACAGCATAGCTGCCGAAAACCAATTATATAAAATTGTTGTGTAACGGTGTTAGTTTCATTTATTTTTCCAGATACCTGAACCAATGCTCACAAAATTCGGTCTTATGACCTTGTTGATTCTTAATTAAATTATTTCAAAGTCTGTAAAAAAAACAAAAATGTCAATCACATTTGAGTTGCAACTTCAAGGCTTTAACATATACCCATACTTTACTAATAACTAAAACATATGCCCATGTTCTTTTTCTTCAAAAAAATTTCGAGGTCGTCGAAAAAAAAATCATTTTTAGAATCAATGCAATTCCTAGAATGTGTTATTGCCACAATCTGTCGAATCCTTCATTAACTAGTTTAACACGACTCAAGGCCAAGGTTGCCGAAAAAAAATTCTGTGTTTTTGAGAAAAAAAATTCTGAATTTCTGTGATTTTACCCATAAATTCTGTGATGGATTTCTGTGATGCTTTTTTCTTGAATTTCATATAAAATTCATGATAAGTTGGGTCTTTTCAAAATTTAGTTGAGCAAAATCAATTACCATTACCAATCTTATCATACTTTTCTAATTCAAGGTTGGAAATCTTGATTTGATGCTATTCGAAAAAAAAATATACTTTCGGAAATCCATTCAAAATTTAAAAATTCTGTGAAATCTGTGAAAATTTCAAAATTCTGTGTTCTGTGACACAGATTCTGTGATGAGTATTTGCTCAAAATTTTGTGAAATTACAGATTTTTCTGTGATTTCGGCAACCTTGCTCAAGGCCCATTTTCCGGTCTCCGGAATGCTTCATGATAGTTATAAATCTAATTCTGCATTCTAATCTACTTTGTTGTGCACCTGATTCCGTTTGAAACATCCCGGAAAATAAATGACACTTGTTTTGTCGTAGGAGAACAGGACCAACTTCAGCAGTTCGCCTTTGACGTAGATCCTGACGTAGAATGTTGAAATACAATAGCTACAACAGGTCATGAAAAATAAATCTTCCATTTCGAAGCTACCCCGGAAATTTGTGAAATCATCCTGAACACAACCAAACGTCGTCTTTCGTTGGTTGGATCGAATTTTGATCAGAAAATCCATTTGCCATTGATGCCGAGTGGCATCAATTTTTGTCAGATTGAACCTTAGTATAAAGTATCCGAAACATGGGGCACATCAATCTTGTTCTTGTTTCGAGCATTCGGATGTGCGTTGTGCTCAAACGTTTCCCGGGCTTTCGGGCTGAAAATTCAGATCACCCAAATTGGATCTCAATCTTTCAGTGAGATGGAATGCTAAATGAAGGAAGGCGAATACAGAAACAAAAATTCAAATGAACGCTGTGCCGCAATTGATTAGCAGGAGAGATTTTCTGCTGGAGAAAAATGAAACCATCTATGCTTCCCGTTGTAGATTTTTTCTGACAATCACTGGCACTCTGAGAGACTTGAGCACCAGAATTACGGTAACTTTTTTTATTCAAATGAATTGGCTCTTTACCAATGAAGCCAAATATGATATAATAAGATAATATTTTGTTGCAGTTAAGGTAAAACGTTGGACTGCTTGCTCTATTCCAGGAAATCCAAAGAAAAGTATGATTTTAAAACTATCCCATGGTTCATTTATTCTGTGAAATTCAAATTTTGCAACCTTTCATACTGAGAGATGGTGCTGGAAATTTAGCACTTCCGGCTTGTTTCCCGGAAATAGTGGTGTTGATTTTCTCCGAATTTCACGTCAACGCGCGCCCAGAAAGGGGAAATTCCATACTAGCGAGGTTTTGAACTAGTCAGGAAAATGTTTGTGATGGGCCATTGTGGTTTGCCGTAATTGGGATCGTTGAATTTCCGTCTATTCAATTATACACTGTATCGAAAAGGCATTCTTTGTATGGAAATTAGTAGGTACACATACGAGGATACAAATAAATGAGTCATGTCGAATTTTGAAATCATCCCACACACATTTTGAAGATTTTCCTAAAACTGAATTATGCCAAATTTCAACTCAATCGAACTTGATTTAGGGCTGCCTCAAATTGCTCACAGTTTCGAATTTTCGACCCTAAAAAATCATCTGAGAAAAATGACAAAAATGATAAAAATGACAAAAATGACAAAAATGACAAAAATGACAAAAATGACATAAATGAAAAAAATGACAAAAATGACAAAAATGACAAAAATGACAAAAATGACAAAAATGACAAAAATGACAAAAATGACAAAAATGATAAAAATGACAAAAATGACAAAAATGACAAAAATGACATAAATGAAAAAAATGACAAAAATGACAAAAATGACAAAAATGACAAAAATGACAAAAATGACAAAAATGACAAAAATGACAAAAATGACAAAAATGACAAAAATGACAAAAATGACAAAAATGACAAAAATGACAAAAATGACAAAAATGACAAAAATGACAAAAATGACAAAAATGACAAAAATGACAAAAATGACAAAAATGACAAAAATGACAAAAATGACAAAAATAACAGAAATAACAAAAATAACAAAAATGACAAAAATGACAAAAATGACAAAAATGACAAAAATGACAAAAATGACAAAAATAACAAAAATGACAAAAATGACAAAAATGACAAAAATGACAAAAATGACAAAAATGACAAAAATGACAAAAATGACAAAAATGACAAAAATGACAAAAATGACAAAAATGACAAAAATGACAAAAATGACAAAAATGACAAAAATGACAAAAATGACAAAAATGACAAAAATGACAAAAATGACAAAAATGACAAAAATGACAAAAATGACAAAAATGACAAAAATGACAAAAATGACAAAAATGACAAAAATGACAAAAATGACAAAAATGACAAAAATGACAAAAATGACAAAAATGACAAAAATGACAAAAATGACAAAAATGACAAAAATGACAAAAATGACAAAAATGACAAAAATGACAAAAATGACAAAAATGACAAAAATGACAAAAATGACAAAAATGACAAAAATGACAAAAATGACAAAAATGACAAAAATGACAAAAATGACAAAAATGACAAAAATGACAAAAATGACAAAAATGACAAAAATGACAAAAATGACAAAAATGACAAAAATGACAAAAATGACAAAAATGACAAAAATGACAAAAATGACAAAAATGACAAAAATGACAAAAATGACAAAAATGACAAAAATGACAAAAATGACAAAAATGACAAAAATGACAAAAATGACAAAAATGACAAAAATGACAAAAATGACAAAAATGACAAAAATGACAAAAATGACAAAAATGACAAAAATGACAAAAATGACAAAAATGACAAAAATGACAAAAATGACAAAAATGACAAAAATGACAAAAATGACAAAAATGACAAAAATGACAAAAATGACAAAAATGACAAAAATGACAAAAATGACAAAAATGACAAAAATGACAAAAATGAAAAAAATGACAAAAATGACAAAAATGACAAAAATGACAAAAATGACAAAAATGACAAAAATGACAAAAATGACAAAAATGACAAAAATGACAAAAATGACAAAAATGACAAAAATGACAGTAATGCCAAATATGCAAATAGTTTAAATAATTAAATTTTGAGCATTTGCATTTGGAACACATGTTTCTAGATTTCGTTGGTGTGCGAACTTCCAATCGATTTGGCTTTAACTTTGTTAGAACAGAAATGAAAGAAATTAAGTTTTCTCATTTTAAACTTAATCTCCTATGATTTGTTTAATTTAAAATATACTTGAAGTCAAAAAAATCATCAATCCTACTGATAAACGGAAATGAAAATTTATTATTGTCTCAAGTGCTTTTGAGAAGGGTGTTGTAGCGGACATTGTTCAACACGCCACACAAATCCCTTGTTGAGTCAGTAAACTTAGAAACGGGGGTCTATTCCACAGATTGGAACCCAATTGATAGCTCCATTCAAAGGTTCGAAGGTACTAAAACCATCCCAAACACTTTTTCCCATTCAATCATCCTTCGGGACCAATACAAGTCAAAGGCAAGTTCGGTTGGCATCACCCCTTTCCAGTTTCGGGAATTTTATTTTTACACCGATCCGAGAGAGAGAAAATTAAAACTGCTGTCGAGCTCGATTTCTTTTAGGAAAGGCCGCGACCCTTTTCTCGTAGCATAGCAAGAAAACCCGGAAAAGCTATTTCATCTAAAACCAAATTCAGTCAGTCAATCAAATTTGTTTTTCTTTCGGGGGCTGATCGGTTCGGGGATTTCTTTTCATCACAAAAAAGTTAAGATAGTAACCTTTTTTTGTGGCGAGAATACTGAACAGTTGTAGAATTTTCTTAAACTTAAAACGCTGTGAAATAACATCAATTCTGAGAATGATCATCACTTTTCAGATGATTTTTTTTTGGTAGAAACGTATTTTTTTTTTAAATTTATTTTTTCTCAATTCTGATTAGAAAGTTTCATTCAATCCCAGTGTGCAACGTCGTAACCCGGAATCGTTTTGTTACGACATCGACTACACAACAGGCTGAATCTTAATGGTCTACCGGAAGTAGGAAAAGGGTTTTTTTTTCTTGCCCATCGCCTTTCAACCATTGTTAACGTTTACATAAGGTTACCCTTATTTGAAATTCCAACATCGGAATAGATACACTTTCTTAACTCTTTTTTTTTTGTTATTGGCATACCAAACGCACCGCAAAAAAAACGTGGGGCCGTATGTGTGTTATCCTACACAACCAATTTGGCTCCCCGGAAAGATTCTTCACAATTTACCGATGATAAATTGAATTCCTTTTTTTTCTTGGATCCAACAAATCGAATGTGTTACACAATAGCCAAGAAGTTTCTCATTTATGTTTTCTCCCTCTTTTTTTCTCATCTCCCGGAACCAGTTGACGAAACCATCATATCGGAGGATCCCACGCCGGCGGAAACGTCGAATGCGGACAAGCAGAAGCAGCACTCGCAGATGGTGGTTTTTGCGGCCGTCGTGGCCGCTGCCGGCGTTGTCCTGACTTCGATCGTCGTGGCCGGCTTCGTGGCGATATGCAGGCTCAAGCGACCGAAACCACCGGAACCGCAGGAAGTGCGCAAGCGGATGCGGTAAGAAGATTGTTTTTTTGGTGACTTTTTTCAAAAACGGAAGCAATAATTAACCGAGAATTTCAATTTGTGGTTTGACTGAAAATCGGTCAAGTATAAGATTGGCAATGTTTTATAGAATTCCATGTAGTGGTCATCCTGGGAATTATTTATCATAACTAGACGAAGAAACATACGTTCGATAACGTGAACATCAGGCGCATAATGTATGACCTGAATAATAGAGTGGTTCTAGAAAAGGGGTATGCTCCGGAATCTAAACCTTGGGGGCAGAAATTGAAAAAAATACAAATTTTATTATTTTTTTAATATTTTGCAAGTTTAAAAAAAATTATCATGAATGGTTCTATGGAAGCCTATAATCTAATTCAAAATCTGCTGAAAAGTTTTGAGGTTTTTTTTTCAAGATTTTTTTCTCTCTTTTTAAGTAATTCCAGGTTTTTGACAAATTTGCCCGAATATTTTCAGGATTTTTGGTGGACAATTTGTGAAATTTCCGGATCTCGCCATGAGAGGAGGGGAGGGTAAGGAAGGATCTGGTGACTGATTTTTGACGATAATTTTGCTGGTGAAAAAAAAGAACTATTCATTTTCTTTTACTATTTGATTATTGTTTTTAAAGTTCTTTTACATTCACAGTTCTTCATATTTAATCGAAGATTCAGAAAAACAGTCATAATATAATATGGTGAGCTAAATTGGTATAATGAAGTCATAATTATCAAAATAGAAAATCATTAAAAAAAAATGAAATAATTGAATTTACTCAATCATACAGCATAGAAAAGATTTTCTTAGAAAACCTTAAATTTCAATTTAAAAAACCTATGCTTATATTTCTAAATTAACGTAAATCAAATTTTCTAAAATAAAAGTTCAATGGGGTTCAGATCTGATTCATCTAAATTCAAGATTAAAGTTTTAAATTAGACTTGAAAAAAAACGGCAAAATTGATATTGTCAAAAAAAAATACACCGAGAAATATGGAATTCCCTTCAGATTTGTTTAAGCAAAGATAACATGATTTTATTTTCAAAAGATATTTTTCATCAAAAATAAATTGCATAATTAGAAACTTACGTTTTTTTTTCAAAAAAAAAAGCATTTTCACAAAACAAATCTTGCAAAATAAACTCAATTTTAACTTTATGATGTTTTAAATTGAAAACTGTATAATATCTCACCTTGTTTGAAAATAGTTTGAAATTGTCAAGTTAAATTAAAAATGAAAATCATAATTTTGATTTCATCAACCGAGGAAAATCAATAAATTTATTTAATTAGATGTCTCTTCAGTTTATTGCCTTATAAAGGAAAGTAAAGTCATTTAAAAAAATTATGATTTTTTTAACAATAAAGCACAGGTTAAAGGGTGTCCCCCATCAAATTACATTACAGTAAAACACTACTAAAAAACTACTCAGTTGACCGATTCTTTCCAAACTTTCAGACAATTAACAATAAACTATTTGTGATCTTTAAGGATTTTTTCTTCATTTAAGTTCAATCCCATATTCGTTCTGTCGTACATTTGGCTTAAATTATACTCATAAAATTTCTGGGTAAAAGGTAAAAACTTTTTAAAACGCAAACCAACTTTTCCGTCATTTCTTCCTCACAATTAAACTTTGGAATCGCTTTGTAGTTTCTTAAGCGGAGCAGAGAGATTCTGTACTAAACTGTACACATCCAAAACGAAATGTTTTAGGCAAGTTTTATAAAATAAGTTTTTTGCCCGTCCGGAGTATACGTGTTCACCACATGTAGACTTCGGACCAACCAGATTTCATTGTATAGGTTAAGGTAGTGCCACCTCTATCCCGGTACTACTTCTCCTAAATAATGAAATGTTGCAGGGTAAAGTATGGTGTACGTTAATAAGTTTCCTCGCAAAAAATGCTCTTTCGCTCTCTTCAACATCTGTTAATTTTCTTCTCACTTCTCTATCCATCTTTATCAATTTCATAACTACTTTTCACCGATATGCCGAAAAATAAATTTACAAAAGTTTTTTAAAAACTTTGAATAAAATTTTAAATCTGTCGATAAATTTTGAGTAAAATAATTTTTTTTCAATCCCTTTTTTTTATAAATTTTTGTTGTGTAATTTCTGGGTTTTGATAAAATTTTCCCGGTTATTGCTCAGATTTTGATTTCGATATCAAATGCCTCGATTTTACCGAGTTTTTATATAAAATTTCCTAGATTTGTCCGGCCTAAATTGCCGCTATTTGCAAGACTGTCACATATGCATTTTTGTTTTTAATTTATTATCTCAAAAATCGTTCTAATACAGTTAGTTCTTCAATGTAGACTGAAAACATTCATAACTTTGTCCTCTACATTTATGAAAAAAACCAATTCGTGTATGTCCCATATGAAATACACTCGCAAAGCTGTCCCATACGTCTATTTTTACAGATGCTTTAAAATTTCTTCTGTAATCAACGTAAATTTTACAAATGTTTTTACAATATTTGCGAAAAAAAAGTATTAATTGAAATTACGACAGTTAGACTACATAAAACAGTACAGTAAAGTCAAAAATAACAATTTCCATACTTTTTACAAGCTTAATTTAGCCTAATGGGTAATTTCCACTAATTGATTGTTTATTGAATTGTTCGTTGTAAAACATGGGAAATAGTCAGCCACAAAACCATATTTTTAAGTTTTTGTCATGCTGTTACTTGCTGCTTGGGCTCTCATCAAATCTAAGAACCAAAATACGTGTTCTTTGTAGCATAGCACACGCGTAAGTCATATTGAATTGATATTTCTTATTATATATTGGCAGACCAGTTGCTTTGTTGATTCTGATTCAGCATTAATTTAATTTGTATTCATAGTCTCTCTTAAAAGATCATCGACCGAAAGTCTTTCAAAAAGTACTCATAAAACGTTGTTATTCATTTTATTATAGACCTACTCAATTCTTATAATAAACTTACCTTATCTTTATCAAGATACGTCCTAAACATCATTTCAAACTTATTTCCATCTGTAAACAGCCAGTAATATAGCGCAGATAGATGATTAACTTACAAAAAAATAGCCAAATATGGGACAGCTTTGCGGGTACATTTAATAAATATGCGAAAGCTGTCCCATCGTTATTTTTTTCTCTGTATCAGCGAATTCCAAAGCAAAAAAAAAACAATGGCCACAACTTTACAACAATGATTTTCATTTTTGTGAAGAAAGAAATAGAAAAGGTACAGTTTCAACCGAGAAATCCACGAAAGTTTATACAAATCCAAGGAAGATTGCATGCAAGTAGAAAGCTCAACTTTCAATATTTTTGTTATACACCACAGACAACTGGACTTACATTTCCCGATTAGACAGTTTAGCAGATTCAAAAAACTTTTTGGACAATTAAAACGAGAAATTTCAGTAAGTACACCATATATTGTAACACCTTTTTAAACACATCATTAATTATGTTATATTAATAGACTCCTTGAAAAAGGCATAATAAATGCCGAAACGTCGGATGAAGAAATAAAAATCGTTTTATGATTTTTTCGTGACTGAAATCGCCGAAAATCAATTTATTCGTTTATACAAATCTTTAAAGCTATTTTTCTCGTTTCGTTGTTTTTGCATATGGGACAGACTTGCCGGCAGCTGCAGTGAATAGGTGCTGAAAAAATTCTGGCAACCTTAGCCTTTAGTGGAGAGAGAAAACTATGATCTTTTGAAATAAGAATCAAAAATGAGTGTAGAAACGTTATGAAAAAATTCATGCTACAGGATATTATACAGAAAACTATTCAAATTACGGACGCTAACCAAAAGGTTTGTAAAATAACATCATTTAGTTTTAAATTAAATTATTCCAAATAATTTAAGAGAATTTTAAAATAACGTTTACCTGAGTGAACTCTCACTTTGAGGTTTGTTTGGTAGTATTATGCGTTATGCCAATGAGTAAAAAACAACATCCCCTTCAATGCGTAATTTTGAGATTGGAAAAATGTTCGTCAAGCAGGGGATAAATACCTGGGAACATACATAAACACAAGGGATTTGCTTTCTTATGCTCAGACCAAGCCAGGCACAAATCTCGACACCGGTTTTCATAAGTGATCCGATTAGGACTACTGCCATTTCCTGCTCGGGCATTAATTTCTTCGATTTATATATCTTTGTATGTATTTACCTACGTAAGTTCGTAAACACGTGAGCTAACCGCAGGATATTTTTCCACCCGGCATTCCTACTTCCGCCCCGCAGAAACTTCTCAAAATGGAGGATGGAACTCACCTACAAGACCTT
Organism: Uranotaenia lowii; assembly: GCF_029784155.1. Classification (NCBI taxonomy): domain Eukaryota; kingdom Metazoa; phylum Arthropoda; class Insecta; order Diptera; family Culicidae; genus Uranotaenia; species Uranotaenia lowii. Next base: position 211,688,817 of record NC_073691.1, read on the forward strand.
ACATTCTTCGGTCGGTTCTGTTCCTGTGGTTGATGATTGGACCCAAACTTGCTGTTGATGCTCTGTGTGTTTGGGTTTTTGTGAATGTTTATGTGTTGTTGTGGTGATAATTCCCAGGGATGACACACATGCAGCAATTATCCTTTTGTTTTCCTGGCATCGAAAAACGAACGGCTGTTTGTAAGGAAGCTAAATCTGTTTACATTCACAACCGGGAATCATTGATGTAAACAATCAATTTTCCTGGAGCATAACATGTGGCTCGATTTCCCAATGGGGTGAATTTGACGCTTGAATTAAAGGGAGTTGTGACTTGAGACAAAAAGATGGAATTAACGTTGAAGATAGTATGTTTTCATAACAAAAATGTTCATGCTTGTTTAAGTGATTTACTAGAATAGTAATGATTATTATTTTTTACTCTCTTGTTTGAATCACTTTAATAAATGAGTTTCATTTTTAAACTACATGGAAGGGAATCATCTCACAATGTCTTTTCCGGATGTTTGAATGGCAAACATCCGATCAATGGAAAAAATATCTTTCAAACGGATGTAGAAACCGGTCAAGTTTTTTTTTACAAAAACTTGCCTCATAAAGAAAAATCTTTAGAATGAATTGTTGTTTGTGATTCAGAAAAAAAAGAAGCTCCGGGAAAGCGGAGTAGCCCAACTGCTTCCATTTGGTTCGGTTCAAAAACATGCAGAGTTGAGAAATTCTACGCATCACCGAACATCAACCGGTTTTCAGAATGGCCAAGATGAGCACAAAAAAAGGTCGAACCGAGCGTTGATTGGCATTGTAAAGAATGTTCAAATTATTGAAATATGGTAATATGTTTCTAGCCGAGGCGGTTTTTTTTCTTTTGGTTGCTTCTTTTCTGTGAGGAAGGTTCGGCAAATGGTTCCAAAATGCAAAAAGCGTCCATTTTTTCCCCTTCGTTGTTGTATCTATTCCAAAGGTTGGGCCATTTTTCTTTTCCTGAACGTTTGCCTAAACCTTCCGAATGAAGCCCATCGTCACCAATCGCAGATCTAGGCAGGGAAGCACTGAAAGAAGAATGCCCGGCTGCTGGCTGATGTGCGTCAAAAATTGGGAATCATTTTTCCACGTCCACTTGTTCCAACCCTTGGAAAAATAGGTCAGGAAAAATATCGAGCCTTTCCCGGAAATTTGACGAGTCCGGAAACAATGTTCAAATATCCCGTCTGGGCTTTTGCTCTGGCATCGAGTGGGAGCATTTTTCATTCGATGTCGAGGCCCGGTTCGTTATTTGGCCAACGATTGTCTGGTTTTGGGAGGTCTTTTTTGCATGCTTCCTATTTTTCGGTTGACTGAGGGAAGGTCCCAGGCGCATAATTCATCTGGATTTTGCTCATTGAAAATGGACAACGAGTTTTACCCGGTTCCAGGAATTTTCCTGATGAAGCAATCACCAAGATAGGGTTAAAGAGATCATTAGTTGAGAGCTGTCGAAGCTGGACTTTCCTAGAGTCGGTAGATTTTAGCTTCGTTGGATTTCAGAAATAAAACTATTCATAGCTGCAGGCATTCCAGTTAAAGGCTCAACAACGAAGGTTCATCTTTAAACAAATGAGGACCATCGTGAAGATAAACCGTGCCCAAATAGTTAGATAGAATGAAATATATTGAAATAACTTCAACGATGCTGACAAACTTGAACAGCAAAACGGGAAAAATATCACTAGCTGCGTGCAATCAGGCCGCAAATAGAATCAGCATCCGATTTCCATTCGTTGCGTTTCGATAATGAGGGTCGACTTTCAGCGTTTTCTTTCCCAGATCCGATCCTAACTGAAACCGAAAGACAACCAACACGGAAGCATGACACTGGACCCAGTAAGAGGAAGCCTTCTCCGGGGCATTTGGGATTATTTCCGAGAGCTGATTTTTGCTATCTTGCTGTGTGATGCTTATTGCCTAAGACTTTTTCCCTTCGAACCATCTCAGCGCGTTGCTGATCCTCTTCCAGAAACAAACTAACTAAATGTGCTTCGTTGTGTCGGACTGAATAAGTAAGCAACTAGTTCCCTGCTAACATTCGCCTTTCGTTATCTTTTGCATTGCAGACCCGCCCGAACCGATGTGCCATCGATGTATGCCGAGGACGACGTCTTCGATGACGAGTATCAGCGGCACCCCGGGGGACCAGGAGGGGGACCGGGAGGGGCCAACAGTAACGATCCCCGGTGCAGCAGGGCCTCGTCGACCCTTCGGAGTAGTCGGTACATCTCCGAGGGATTTGTACAGTATTCGCAACCTAGTCTTAATGGTGAGTATTCGGGGAAGATTGTTGGTTTCCTAATTTAATAATACATTTTTCCCCTAAGTAAATTGGAATCAGTACATTGGATGTAGAATATTTTTGTAGCAACATATCTTGCCGAAATAAAAACCGAGTTTAGCGACTTTATATTATCCTCACAGAATTCAACAATAAAAATTCGTGAAAACTATCAGTGAAATTAAAACAATATTAGAAAAAGTGTTAAGGTTGAGAACCTTTTTAAATAAAACAGACATAACTGTTAAAATTTTTGGACGGATTTTTAATGAATTTTATTTTGAAATCTTAATATAAAAAAATTATAAATGTTATTGATTTGTTTTTTGTTTGTATGAAACCTATATATCTACGTACTAGCAGGAGAAAAAAAATAAAAATAGGCGCATACTCCGGAATGAAATATTTGGGAGTTAAGGCTGTTCTTAGATCTTCTTCTAAATTTATAAATTCTAAGAGATTCAGTGGGGGAGAAATCACCCCCTCCCGTAAGCGGGAAAACCCGGTTAAAAAATACAAGAAAACGCTCGAGCTTCATAAAAATTTGAAACTTTTCCTAGTCGGTATACTGTTGAATTTTCAAAATTTTCCACTCCATGGGAATGTTTCCCAAACATATTGGAGTAAAATAATTGGGTTTGAGCTGATCAATTTATCAACACCTTAAGAACCGCTTAGGAATCTAAGCTGTAAAATACCCAAATTCGCCATTCTGAAACCAGAAACCTCTGATCCAAATTTTATAATCTTAGTATCTTTGAGTTTCCGAAAGTGTTGTTTTTAAGTTTGTGGAATAAAGTATCACACTTGCGGAAAGGAAAAAAAAAATATCTCGTTTTTGGTCCGCAATGTGTTTGATATTTACTTCAGAAGCGTAGGACTTTTACTGGCATTCTAACTTTCGTATCTTTCTCTATACATTGTTACTATTTATTAAACCTTTGAAATCCAAAACTCCCTGAAGCTAAGTTTTATGATTGTCTACCACTTAAGTTCATCATATAATTTTATCGTATAGGAAACAATTTTATTCCTAAAAATTGCATAACCACACGGGCTAAATAATTCAATTTCACTACTTTTTCGGTTTTCCAAATCTCGCCTTCAGTCGTGTTTTATATCTCTTCTTTTCTACCTTATATTGGATATTTTTTTCATTCAAAAAGAAAAACCGGAATGGTGGTGTCAATAGCTAAATTAGATAGAAAAACACATGGACATGATAGTCTTTCAAAAATAAGTTCATTTCCAGTTTCCTCTCGTTAAGGTTTTCTTATATGTAGCTTTTGACAACCGCTTGTCAAACAGATGCAATTGGTATGGATTATTGAATTATTAATTTTAAAATGACGAAAATAATGAATGGTAAAAAAATGATCCAGCTTGGCTAATTGCCGATTATAGTAAACCCCATCTGAAAGCGGGGTTGGGTTTTAAAGTGTTGATCAAATTCAACTTTTGAATATTTCATAAAGTAACAAATTGGAAACGGACATGTATAACATAGAAAGGAAACAACATTTTTTTCAATTATTTTTCATTATATATTTGAAACATGATTCAAATAAAAATTTAAAAACTTTGAACTAAAAAGATTTTTTTTTTGTGATTACCTTTTAATAATTTTCAATTCTAAATTTTTTGATACTTCATGATCTTAAAGTGAAGAATGTCCGCTACACAAATGTCCTAGCTCACATTTTTCACTTCACTTTCAAAAGTTTATTTCTCAATTAAATAGTAATTTATATGTGAGTGATTAAAATCGTCACGTCACAACACGTCTCTTTTTGAATTTTTCGTTTTCAAAATTTCACGTTTCCGAATCGCACGTTCTCAATAAACAATATAACGAAATAACTTTTAATTAAAAGTTATGTTGAATAATGACTTTTTAAACACAGTTAATAATGTAAAACATGAACAGCATAAACGGTGCGTGGTTGCTTCGATTGGTTCTTGATACTTTTACTTTGAATTTCATAATTGGCTAAAATGACAAAAATTAAATAACTGGAAAAAATAAATTATCATTCAAAAAACCTTCTTGAATGAATGAAAAATTATTTCAGATCGAATGATAAACTGATAAATGTTCAACTTATCTGGTTAAGAAGTTTATTTTGGAATAATTTCGATGGAGAATAAGAGCTACCTTTGCACTTACCCACTGTTGCTCTAGTGTAGGACCTCTTTACATATACTTTGAGCCAATCAAATCAAACAATTAAAAAAACAATTATCATTCCTGCCAATTTATATCGTAATTGTATATTAGGTTATTTGTAGTTTCAAATTTGTTTATGATCGAAGGATCATCATGAATCCAAAATTAAAATCAATTAAAAATTTTTTACCGTTTCATATTTGACAAAATAAACTACCTTATTATTTCAATTGCAAATGATTGATACGTCAAAGTATAGTATTTAGCAACATTTTTGGTCTATCACCTCTTGTTTTTGTGCTACGGCTCGAATAATTTTAAAGTTTAGCAATTTCTATTGAATTTCAGCTAATGCACTTATCAACCTTCATAAAAGCTAAAAATTTATTAATCGCAGCGTACTAAATTGGACTGCGCACTCATGACTGAGACATTTGTGCGAACTCGTACATTTGTGCGAGCTGTCAAATCAGTGTAAAATCTGTCGGAGTTCTACACGCTAACGTCTTTCCAGTCAACCTTTGTACGGATAACTGCGACCGCAAAACATTGCACGAAATCCAATTTTCAGTGAAAGAGATAATATTTAATATCTATTTATTATCCTCTATTACACAGAACAAATTTTTGACTATTACGTGTCCCTGAAACTGCAACCTTTAAAATAAATCAACCTGTATTTAACAAAACCTGTAATTTTAAAGTGTTTTTCATAAAAGTTAGCGGAGATTCATTTATTATTACAGCAAAGTTGTACACTAAAAATTAAATGTCACGTAATTTGTTTTTCGACCTGTAAAATTACAGTCAATGTCCTGCTCCTTTTTGTTACAGGACATTTGCTTAATTTTACAGGTAATAATTTTTGCTGTGTACATGAAGGATCCAGCTTTGCCTTGATTATCTTATTTCAGAAATCCAATGCTTTAAAATAAGGCAACCAACATTTTCCCGTTCTTATACAGACCATGCAAATCTGAGTAGTTTAAACCCGAGTAGTTCATAACAAAATTTAAACCCAAAAATCCCAAATTTGGGCAAAACCCCAGAAAATATGCATTAAAAACCAAGAAGAAAAACGTTGGAAATATTATATTTTTATAAAACTACATCAGCAGATAATAAATTGTATTTTATACATCCATAAAATCGTTCATGTTTAATTTGCCAAAACTTATTCAAAAATTCACAGAATTAAAAAAAACAAGATACTTGATATCAGTTTACTGTTCGTTTTGCAAATAAAATTGAAAAAAGGGCAAAATCAGAACATTTTTCAACAAAATCTGGGAAATCTGGACCGGATATTTTGTACTAAATATCCGGGCTAGTCCGGATAAAACCGGACAATCTGGGATGCTTTCAATACAAAAGTTAACACAATAATTTTGAGAAAATTCAATTGAAAAATATATATCTAACTTTTTCTGATATCACAAAAGGGCATTTTGAAATATTCGATATTGATTTTTTTTATATATTTAACTGTGAAAAAATCAAATTTGAATCTTATGCAACTTTTTCTAAGAAGTCAAAATTATTCGCATTCATTGAAAAAGTTGATCATGTTATCATAACCTTTATGTTCAATGTCTTTGTAACATTTTACAGTTTTTATCTCAATAAAACATGCACAAATTTTTCAACTTTCCCAGATTAGTCAAAATCAGCTTTAAATTTTTTTTTCACCAATGAGATTTTTGTTGCCAGAAATTGTATTTGTAATATTTTCTCAATAATCGCTTAAAAAATTGGAAATATTGTGCTCTTTAAGGAATAAAACACTATTTTTTATTTTATTCAAACCCTCATTGTTGCAAATTTGCTGTTTTCTAAGAAAATGATTTAAAATTTATAACGTTTGTATAAAATTAAATTAAGTTTTTAAATTAAGATATTTCATTATATTATTTCAGAGTTAAATTTAGATTAATAAAAAAAATTAGAACCACAATTTACAATCAGAAGTGATTTTCAAAATTCAAAAAACAACTCGATATTTTTCAATCACTTGTCTTAGTTATACAACAAAAATGAAAAAAGTATGAGAGTTTTAAAATCAGTTTTAAGTTTATAGCAATTTTATAGTAAAAAACTTATATCGTTTATGTGTTTTTTTCGAACGTATAGATAGTTGCACAGTGACAATCATTAAACATTTAGTTGTGATTATCTTGCACTGATATGAAAATGCTTAGGAAAAATAGATAATTGAAAAGTATCTTAAAAAAATTTCTATTGATTGAAAAACAAGTGTATTATTATCATTTTTAAAATAACATTATTGACGAGAGATTTCTTAATGAGTTCCATTGTCAATTTTATGATTTCCAGGTACACAAGAATCATTGAAAATTATAGATTCGCAGATTACGGTTGTATCAAAGAATGTCGAAATAAGCCTTCATAAGAAATGTGTGAAAAAGTTACATTTCATTCATATAGATTTGGAATTATAGAAAGGAAATTACATTGCCCAAATAAAGTTTAGTTCTTTTAGAAATGGGACACCTTCTTTTATTAATAGCTCGTTTACTGTTTGCTGCCTGTGAAAATTAGATACTATCAGACCTATTGTGTAAGAGAAAAAGAAAACAATATTTTGCACAGTTTCCTCCAAAATCCGTCATTATTAAATTGATAGCTGCCAAAACCGTTGATTATTCAAAGAATTACTATAAGTGATTGGTGGAAAAATATGCAAACATTGTCAAAAATGTCCACAAAGTCCAAATCAAGCATTGTAGTGAACCATGATCGGCAACAACGGCTAACGGTCATCATGGAAGTCAAGTCTCATTTCAGAGTTTTGTTTTTAAATAAACGAAAAACTCTAACAATTTTTTCTCCGACAAGCTGAAAGTATTGACTAGCCTCAAATATTTTTTTTTGCTATTTCCAGAGCTCATAAGCTGTATAGCTAAGTGATAGATGATTTCTGACAAAACTTATGAAAACCCTTATTTCAAACACATTCTAGCGTTTGAATCCAACACCATGTCTACTCTTGGCAAGGTCCCTAGCATATTTAAGTTTGTATTTGCTGGTTGTTTTGTAAATAAAATAATGATTTGCCAACAATTTTCAAAACGCCAACAATTCTATACTCATCGATAAAACCAAAAAGAAGCAGAAATTGAAAGAGGAGGATATAGCTACCTAAAATACAGATAAGACGAAGTATATGTTTGAAAAACTGATCAATATTATGACCGAACAAAGTGTGCGCCAGTCGATGGAAGGTACCAAGAATAAAATAAAAAAAAATCTTACAAAAACGATAATTTTTTTTTTAAATTTTGTTTATGAATAATTATAAGATTACCTTCATTTCCTTCATAGAAAGAATAATGATCAAATGAATGGTTTTCGAGATACACGCATTTGTAACTGTTCCATTTCTAAAAAAACGAATCTTCATCATCCCTATTATAAATAAAGCTTAGCGTGTTCTTCAAATGAAACCCGATTTCTGCGAAAAACGTTGAGCGTGTCACTTTCCCACCCATCGTTGTCATATACAAAAATTTTCTGTATTATACACATTTTTTTAACACCAATACACATAAGATACAAATACAGATTTTCATGATAATTTTCAAACTTCAATTCAGGCTTTTTCAAAGAAAAAAAAATAAAATGTTAAATTAAATAAAATTTAGATAATTAATTTTTAAAACCATTAAAATGTTGTACATATACAAAATCAGTTAAAAATCACAAATTCAACTAATTGAGGTCCAACCAAAACAAAGGTGTAAATTATCAGAGATTGGAGTAAGAGGCTGTTTTTATTCGTTGTCTGACATCATAAAAAAATGGTCTAATCTGGCTCACGATAGAATCTATACGAAAAAGATCATTAATTTCGACAAGTGTTTTGGGCTGGTTTCCTGTGTGATGTCCAGAAAATGGGGTTTGGTCAAACTAAACGGTAAGTCCGAGATTAAAGTAGAGATGCTATATCTTTTGAAACGAAATGCCAACTGTATGAGAGTAAGGGGGGATGATTTGATCTCAATCAAAATCCCTAGCTTTCGTTGGGTTGTGAAAGATTGTTAAAAACTCATTGAATCATTTAAAAACAGAACCTAAGTGAACGAATCACAAATGCTTAGCTTTAAAATGCTCAGATTTTTACGAAAACACTGCGGAAATGAGCATACCCGCACACACAAATAAACACCACTTGTATATGCAAATGTACCGATGTCGGGAAATGTACACATGAGACCTCACCAAAAGCAGTTTGCTCTCGGTAAATGGAAAAACATTTCCGAGCTGTGTGTAAGCACACGAAATACATAGGTTTAGATACCTTCAATTTTTTCTCTACTTGCTTCTTTTTTTCGTCTAGATTTCTAACTGCATGGCACTTCTTCTCTTGGGGGACCTTTCGGGAAAAACGATGTTAGCACAGCTGGGACCAGAATGTACGTAATCGGTTTAGTCAAATTGATTTGCTTCGGGTCCGGGGGACACCGATACAAATATTTACTGGGACTTATGTCTGGGTTCTGGATGGAGGGACATATCCCAATTCAGCCATCCTTTAACCGAACTAAGAACATTGCACCATTCAGTGCTTTACTTTTTATGATATAATTTTGAATCCTGGGCAGGCAGTAGAATATCATTTCGAAGAACCGTATAAGGCGATTTAAATTTATTTGTTTTTACTCAAGTTTTTATTTGAATTTTCTTTTCAGCAAAGCTGAACTTTTTTAAATCGTTGCTAATGTAATTTATGCTTTAATCAATCTGCTTCCAACGTCAAGGCATTAAAAATCTGTCCTTTCCCATACAAACTCATCCGTCTCTCCTGGGGAAAGTTTTTCAGCGGCTTTTAATTTTACCCCGTTGAAACTTTGGCCCACCAGCAAACGTTCACGAAAACACAAAACACCTCGCCATGTTTGGTTGTTTTCATTTTTCATGAAAGCTACAGGGGAAAAAAGGCTGAAAAACTTTTGCCCTCAGACAGTGGGCTTCAAATTTTGCTAGATTTTCATGTTTTAATTTTATTTTGTTGCCGTCAACGGAACCGGAAAGTGGTCAAGCCCACCACCGATGGCAAATTCAATTATGTGCTATTTTTTAACAATATTTGTACGAGGAGATTGCAAGCGGGAGTTGTAGTTGGGGTTTGCTTTTTTTCGCGTTTTCTCCCTCCAATTTGCTGGCACACTGACACACTGACACACAGAGAGCGCCAAAAAGTTTCGACCCTAACGAAGCTTTATTTATTCAGGCCATCAGCACATACAGTGCTGACACTGCAGCAACTTTACTGCTTCCAGGAGATAAGTTTTCCAGGTGTTTTCGGTGCTTGGCCCACAACAAAAATAACAACAACCTTTGAATGTGGATTTTGGTGGTTAATCGTAGTAAATGTTTTGAATCTTCTTTCGGTAGCTGATTGTTGAAGAACTATTGAAATATTCAGAAAAATTCAAAATAAAACGTATTTTTCCATTTAGTTTCTAAATCTCACATCAGATGATTTATTAACCTTTAAAATATTTTAAATCCAATAATTTATTTAAAATGAAAGTAAATTTAATTCTTGGATAAATTGGTTTAACCATTATTGGATGACAGTTTATTGATTGAATCAATTCAAATATCCATCAGCCTTTTAACTCTCGCATGTTTGTTTCACGTTTAAAAATGCCCACGAGCCATCGACTGACAGTCAACCATCATGCTGTCATTCAACGAACGAACAAATAAAAAAATACAAATCCTCGCCAAACAAAGTTAGCGGTTGCGTTTAGTTCTAGTTTCTGCGATTTTTTTTAATTCCATCAAGCATTCACCATGAATTGAGAGATCAGTCAGTTGACATCGAAACCTGAAAATGCATGAAACCATGTGGTAGTAAGCGATTTTATTTTTAGTTCCATTGATGTTTTGTTATCCTGTTCGAGTTGATTGATGGCACCGTTGGAAGTAGTTATGCAACGTATACAAGGTTGACTTATGATGCTAACAGGGCTGAAAGGTTAACAGACTGATAGTTTTTCAGTTAAATAATTTAAATGCACTTCAATCGAAAAGATAAAAAAAAAATATTTTGCTCCCTTGAGTAAGTCAGAACTAATAGTGATTGATTACACTAAACGCTCTTTTTGTCATTTTTGCCACTTTTGCCTCTTTTGCAATTTTTGTCATTTTTGTCATTTTTGCCTCTTTTGCAATTTTTGTCATTTTTTGTCATTTTTGTCATTTTTGTCATTTTTGTCATTTTTGTCATTTTTGTCATTTTTGTCACTTTTGTCATTTTTGTCATTTTTGTCATTTTTGTCATTTTTGTCATTTTTGTCATTTTTGTCATTTTTGTCATTTTTGTCATTTTTGTCATTTTTGTCATTTTTGTCATTTTTGTCATTTTTGTCATTTTTGTCATTTTTGTCATTTTTGTCATTTTTGTCATTTTTGTCATTTTTGTCATTTTTGTCATTTTTGTCATTTTTGTCATTTTTGTCATTTTTGTCATTTTTGTCATTTTTGTCATTTTTGTCATTTTTGTCATTTTTGTCATTTTTGTCATTTTTGTCATTTTTGTCATTTTTGTCATTTTTGTCATTTTTGTCATTTTTGTCATTTTTGTCATTTTTGTCATTTTTGTCATTTTTGTCATTTTTGTCATTTTTGTCATTTTTGTCATTTTTGTCATTTTTGTCATTTTTGTCATTTTTGTCATTTTTGTCATTTTTGTCATTTTTGTCATTTTTGTCATTTTTGTCATTTTTGTCATTTTTGTCATTTTTGTCATTTTTGTCATTTTTGTCATTTTTGTCATTTTTGTCATTTTTGTAATTTTTGTAATTTTTGTAATTTTTGTAATTTTTGTCATTTTTGTCATTTTTGTCATTTTTGTCATTTTTGTCATTTTTGTCATTTTTGTCATTTTTGTCATTTTTGTCATTTTTGTCATTTTTGTCATTTTTGTCATTTTTGTCATTTTTGTCATTTTTGTCATTTTTGTCATTTTTGTCATTTTTGTCATTTTTGTCATTTTTGTCATTTTTGTCATTTTTGTCATTTTTGTCATTTTTGTCATTTTTGTTATTTTTGTCATTTTTGTCATTTTTGTCATTTTTGTCATTTTTGTCATTTTTGTCATTTTTGTCATTTTTGTCATTTTTGTCATTTTTGTCATTTTTGTCATTTTTGTCATTTTTGTCATTTTTGTCATTTTTGTCATTTTTGTCATTTTTGTCATTTTTGTCATTTTTGTCATTTTTGTCATTTTTGTCATTTTTGTCATTTTTGTCATTTTTGTCATTTTTGTCATTTTTGTCATTTTTGTCATTTTTGTCATTTTTGTCATTTTTGTCATTTTTGTCATTTTTGTCATTTTTGTCATTTTTGTCATTTTTGTCATTTTTGTCATTTTTGTCATTTTTGTCATTTTTGTCATTTTTGTCATTTTTGCCATTTTTGTCATTTTTGTCATTTTTGTCATTTTTGTCATTTTTGTCATTTTTGTAATTTTTGTAATTTTTGTAATTTTTGTAATTTTTGTCATTTTTGTCATTTTTGTCATTTTTGTCATTTTTGTCATTTTTGTCATTTTTGTCATTTTTGTCATTTTTGTCATTTTTGTCATTTTTGTCATTTTTGTCATTTTTGTCATTTTTGTCATTTTTGTCATTTTTGTCATTTTTGTCATTTTTGTCATTTTTGTCATTTTTGTCATTTTTGTCATTTTTGTCATTTTTGTCATTTTTGTCAATTTTGTCATTTTTGTCATTTTTGTCATTTTTGTCATTTTTGTCATTTTTGTCATTTTTGTCATTTTTGTCATTTTTGTCATTTTTGTCATTTTTGTCATTTTTGTCATTTTTGTCATTTTTGTCATTTTTGTCATTTTTGTCATTTTTGTCATTTTTGTCATTTTTGTCATTTTTGTCATTTTTGTCATTTTTGTCATTTTTGTCATTTTTGTCATTTTTGTCATTTTTGTCATTTTTGTCATTTTTGTCATTTTTGTCATTTTTGTCATTTTTGTCGTTTTTGTCGTTTTTGTCATTTTTGTCATTTTTGTCATTTTTGTCATTTTTGTCATTTTTGTCATTTTTGTCATTTTTGTCATTTTTGTCATTTTTGTCATTTTTGTCATTTTTGTCATTTTTGTCATTTTTGTCATTTTTGTCATTTTTGTCATTTTTGTCATTTTTGTCATTTTTGTCATTTTTGTCATTTTTGTCATTTTTGTCATTTTTGTCATTTTTGTCATTTTTGTCATTTTTGTCATTTTTGTCATTTTGTCATTTTTGTCATTTTTGTCATTTTTGTCATTTTTGTCATTTTTGTCATTTTTGTCATTTTTGTCATTTTTGTCATTTTTGTCATTTTTGTCATTTTTGTCATTTTTGTCATTTTTGTCATTTTTGTCATTTTTGTCATTTTTGTCATTTTTGTCATATTTTGTCATATTTGTCATATTTGTCATATTTGTCATTTTTGTCATTTTTGTCATTTTTGTCATTTTTGTCATTTTTGTCATTTTGTCATTTTTGTCATTTTTGTCATTTTTGTCATTTTTGTCATTTTTGTCATTTTTGTCATTTTTGTCATTTTTGTCATTTTTGTCATTTTTGTCATTTTGTCATTTTTGTCATTTTTGTCATTTTTGTCATTTTTGTCATTTTTGTCATTTTTTGTCATTTTTGTCATTTTTGTCATTTTTGTCATTTTTGTCATTTTTGTCATTTTTGTCATTTTTGTCATTTTTGTCATTTTGTCATTTTTGTCATTTTTGTCATTTTGTCATTTTTGTCATTTTTGTCATTTTTGTCATTTTTGTCATTTTTGTCATTTTTGTCATTTTTGTCATTTTTGTCATTTTTGTCATTTTTGTCATTTTTGTCATTTTTGTCATTTTTGTCATTTTTGTCATTTTTGTCATTTTTGTCATTTTTGTCATTTTGTCATTTTTGTCATTTTTGTCATTTTTGTCATTTTTGTCATTTTTGTCATTTTTGTCATTTTTGTCATTTTTGTCATTTTTGTCATTTTTGTCATTTTTGTCATTTTTGTCATTTTTGTCATTTTTGTCATTTTTGTCATTTTTGTCATTTTGTCATTTTTGTCATTTTTGTCATTTTTGTCATTTTTGTCATTTTTGTCATTTTTGTCATTTTTGTCATTTTTGTCATTTTTGTCATTTTTGTCATTTTTGTCATTTTTGTCATTTTTGTCATTTTTGTCATTTTTGTCATTTTTGTCATTTTTGTCATTTTTGTCATTTTTGTCATTTTTGTCATTTTTGTCATTTTTGTCATTTTTGTCATTTTTGTCATTTTTGTCATTTTTGTCATTTTGTCATTTTTGTCATTTTTGTCATTTTTGTCATTTTTGTCATTTTTGTCATTTTTGTCATTTTTGTCATTTTTGTCATTTTTGTCATTTTTGTCATTTTTGTCATTTTTGTCATTTTTGTCATTTTTGTCATTTTTGTCATTTTTGTCATTTTTGTCATTTTTGTCATTTTTGTCATTTTTGTCATTTTTGTCATTTTTGTCATTTTTGTCATTTTTGTCATTTTTGTCATTTTTGTCATTTTTGTCATTTTTGTCATTTTTGTCATTTTTGTCATTTTGTCATTTTTGTCATTTTTGTCATTTTTGTCATTTTTGTCATTTTTGTCATTTTTGTCATTTTTGTCATTTTTGTCATTTTTGTCATTTTTGTCATTTTTGTCATTTTTGTCATTTTTGTCATTTTTGTCATTTTTGTCATTTTTGTCATTTTTGTCATTTTTGTCATTTTTGTCATTTTTGTCGTTTTTGTCATTTTTGTCATTTTTGTCATTTTTGTCATTTTTGTCATTTTTGTCATTTTTGTCATTTTTGTCATTTTTGTCATTTTTGTCATTTTTGTCATTTTTGTCATTTTTGTCATTTTTGTCATTTTTGTCATTTTTGTCATTTTTGTCATTTTTGTCATTTTTGTCATTTTTGTCATTTTTGTCATTTTGTCATTTTGTCATTTTTGTCATTTTTGTCATTTTTTGTCATTTTTGTCATTTTTGTCATTTTTGTCATATTTGTCATATTTGTCATATTTGTCATATTTGTCATTTTTGTCATTTTTGTCATTTTTGTCATTTTTGTCATTTTTGTCATTTTTGTCATTTTTGTCATTTTTGTCATTTTTGTCATTTTTGTCATTTTTGTCATTTTTGTCATTTTTGTCATTTTTGTCATTTTTGTCATTTTTGTCATTTTTGTCATTTTTGTCATTTTTGTCATTTTTGTCATTTTTGTCATTTTTGTCATTTTTGTCATTTTTGTCATTTTTGTCATTTTTGTCATTTTTGTCATTTTTGTCATTTTTATCATTTTCGTCATTTTTGTCATTTTTGTCATTTTTGTCATTTTTGTCATTTTGTCATTTTTGTCATTTTTGTCATTTTTGTCATTTTTGTCATTTTTGTCATTTTTGTCATTTTGTCATTTTGTCATTTTTGTCATTTTTGTCATTTTTGTCATTTTTGTCATTTTGTCATTTTTGTCATTTTTGTCATTTTTGTCATTTTTGTCATTTTTGTCATTTTTGTCATTTTTGTCATTTTTGTCATTTTTGTCATTTTTGTCATTTTTGTCATTTTTGTCATTTTTGTCATTTTTGTCATTTTTGTCATTTTTGTCATTTTGTCATTTGTCATTTTTGTCATTTTTGTCATTTTTGTCATTTTTGTCATTTTTGTCATTTTTGTCATTTTTGTCATTTTTGTCATTTTTGTCATTTTGTCATTTTTGTCATTTTTGTCATTTTTGTCATTTTTGTCATTTTTGTCATTTTTGTCATTTTTGTCATTTTTGTCATTTTTGTCATTTTTGTCATTTTTGTCATTTTTGTCATTTTTGTCATTTTTGTCATTTTTGTCATTTTTGTCATTTTTGTCATTTTTGTCATTTTTGTCATTTTGTCATTTTTGTCATTTTTGTCATTTTTGTCATTTTTGTCATTTTGTCATTTTTGTCATTTTTGTCATTTTTGTCATTTTTGTCATTTTTGTCATTTTTGTCATTTTTGTCATTTTTGTCATTTTTGTCATTTTTGTCATTTTTGTCATTTTTGTCATTTTTGTCATTTTTGTCATTTTGTCATTTTTGTCATTTTGTCATTTTTGTCATTTTTGTCATTTTTGTCATTTTTGTCATTTTTGTCATTTTTGTCATTTTTGTCATTTTTGTCATTTTTGTCATTTTTGTCATTTTTGTCATTTTTGTCATTTTTGTCATTTTTGTCATTTTTGTCATTTTTGTCATTTTTGTCATTTTTGTCATTTTTGTCGTTTTTGTCATTTTTGTCATTTTGTTTTTGTCATTTTTGTCATTTTTGTCATTTTTGTCATTTTGTCATTTTTGTCATTTTTGTCATTTTTGTCATTTTTGTCATTTTTGTCATTTTTGTCATTTTTGTCATTTTTGTCATTTTGTCATTTTTGTCATTTTTGTCATTTTTGTCATTTTTGTCATTTTTGTCATTTTTGTCATTTTTGTCATTTTTGTCATTTTTGTCATTTTTGTCATTTTTGTCATTTTTGTCATTTTTGTCATTTTGTCATTTTTGTCATTTTTGTCATTTTTGTCATTTTTGTCATTTTTGTCATTTTTGTCATTTTTGTCATTTTTGTCATATTTGTCATATTTGTCATATTTGTCATATTTGTCATATTTGTCATTTTTGTCATTTTGTCATTTTTGTCATTTTTGTCATTTTTGTCATTTTTGTCATTTTTGTCATTTTTGTCATTTTTGTCATTTTTGTCATTTTTGTCATTTTGTCATTTTTGTCATTTTTGTCATTTTTGTCATTTTTGTTATTTTTGTCATTTTTGTCATTTTTGTCATTTTTGTCATTTTTGTCATTTTTGTCATTTTTGTCATTTTTGTCATTTTTGTCATTTTTGTCATTTTTGTCATTTTTGTCATTTTTGTCATTTTTGTCATTTTTGTCATTTTTGTCATTTTTGTCATTTTTGTCATTTTTGTCATTTTTGTCATTTTGTCATTTTTGTCATTTTTGTCATTTTTGTCATTTTTGTCATTTTTGTCATTTTTGTCATTTTTGTCATTTTTGTCATTTTTGTCATTTTTGTCATTTTTGTCATTTTTGTCATTTTTGTCATTTTTGTCATTTTTGTCATTTTGTCATTTTTGTCATTTTTGTCATTTTGTCATTTTCGTCATTTTTGTCATTTTTGTCATTTTTGTCATTTTTGTCATTTTGTCATTTTTGTCATTTTTGTCATTTTTGTCATTTTGTCATTTTTGTCATTTTTGTCATTTTTGTCATTTTTGTCATTTTTGTCATTTTTGTCATTTTTGTCATTTTTGTCATTTTTGTCATTTTTGTCATTTTTGTCATTTTTGTCATTTTTGTCATTTTTGTCATTTTTGTCATTTTTGTCATTTTTGTCATTTTTGTCATTTTTGTCATTTTTGTCATTTTGTCATTTTGTCATTTTTGTCATTTTTGTCATTTTTGTCATTTTTGTCATTTTTGTCATTTTGTCATTTTTGTCATTTTTGTCATTTTTGTCATTTTTGTCATTTTTGTCATTTTTGTCATTTTTGTCATTTTTGTCATATTTGTCATATTTGTCATATTTGTCATTTTTGTCATTTTTGTCATTTTTGTCATTTTTGTCATTTTTGTCATTTTTGTCATTTTTGTCATTTTTGTCATTTTTGTCATTTTTGTCATTTTTGTCATTTTTGTCATTTTTGTCATTTTTGTCATTTTTGTCATTTTTGTCATTTTTGTCATTTTTGTCATTTTTGTCATTTTTGTCATTTTTGTCATTTTTGTCATTTTTGTCATTTTTCTCATTTTTGTCATTTTTGTCATTTTTCTCATTTTTGTCATTTTTCTCATTTTTGTCATTTTTCTCATTTTGTCATTTTTTCATTTTCTCATTTTTGTCATTTTGTCATTTTTGTCATTTTTGTCATTTTTGTCATTTTTGTCATTTTTGTCATTTTTGTCATTTTTGTCATTTTTGTCATTTTTGTCATTTTTGTCATTTTTGTCATTTTTGTCATTTTTGTCATTTTTGTCATTTTTGTCATTTTTGTCATTTTTGTCATTTTTGTCATTTTTGTCATTTTTGTCATTTTTGTCATTTTTGTCATTTTTGTCATTTTTGTCATTTTTGTCATTTTTGTCATTTTTTGTCATTTTTGTCATTTA